>NC_080717.1:12712335-12947335 GCF_019097595.1 Hemibagrus wyckioides | reverse complement strand
AGACAAGTACAATATAATCTATAGCCAGTAATTCAAGCTCTACTGGTTTTTGCAACTGTGATTTGTCTAGCCACTCGCTGCAGGGTGCTGAAGTACCTAAAGGTGCAGAATTCACCCATAGTGAACCGTTTTGATTATGCTCAATGCAAGAAGCTGGACATAGAACAGGTCTTGGATCAGGTGTTGCGTATACCTGCCGAAAGAAATCGCATTGTCTACTTGCGTCCTATGAAACAGGTCAGGCTCTACTGCATTAGATAAAGATGGTTTGTAAGACATGATTTATTATTTTTATGATTCTTTTGTTACCAAGAGCTGTTTACAAATAATACAGGTTTAATTTTTGCATGAAATATTTTTTACATTTCAAAAAGCACAGTCCTATAATGATTTACATGTGTTTTGTAACCTGTTTGCAGAGACATTTGAAATATTTTGAGAAAAACTGCACTTAAACTAGTGACCTTACATGTGTTAATTTTATGCTTATATAAATGTGAATTATGCTCTTCAGATTGATTCGTTGGCGCTGGAGAGAAAGTTGTTCAGTGGTCCCTACCCATACCACATCGCAATTATCCACGAGTTCAGTAACCCCCCCAATGTCAGAAACAAAGTGAGGGTACGGAGCTGGATGGACACTGTTGCTAACATCAGTCAGTATGTATACCTGTTCACATGTTTTGCAGGCATAGTCTTGGCAAGTATTTTTGATACACTAACCCTGTGTCAGTGTATTCAGGATTGTGATGACTACCACTTAAATCAACTCTAATGAGGCAGAGCCTGTTATACCCAAAGATCTGTAACTCATTTGAATCAAAAGATGCTAACTGGCCACTAGGTTACAAGCTCTAAAAATTGCATTACATCACCAAAAGAACAGGACATCCCTCCAAAATTTATAAAAGAACAAGACAAAAACTTACCAGGGAGTCTGCCAAGAGATTTGTGATAATATTAAAGGAGCTGCAAGAATATTTTATGAGACCAGTTCCAAAAGGTATAATAATACCATAATTCTGAAAGGAATCTTATGGCAAAAATGCACATCTCCAAAAGAACACCATATCCATATGGTTTTAGCAGCATCATGTTTAGAGCTGGTTAGCGACAGAACTGGAGCTTTTACAAATTACAAATAATTAGTAAGCTGAAAAGGATGAAAGATAAAATTGAATTTTTGCCTTTCAGCATGACTATGGTCTAAAGCATACATCCAAATTAACAAAGGAATGGCTTTGCCAAAAGATGATCAATGTTTTTGACTAGATTTTGATGCAACTAAAAATCTGTGGGGTGACCTAAAGCAGGATGTGCACAAGAGATGCCCATACAATTTGATTGATCTAGAATGTGTGTCACACAGGTGGACCCAAAATGTGTTGTAATAACATCAGAAAGTGTTTAAAAAAGAATTAGTTTAGGGGTGTGAAGATTTATGCATGGGTTATTATAGATTTTTTATTTTTTTTATTTTTACCTCAAGTGTCTGATTTATTTTCCCTTACATTTTGGTCTTCTTTACAACATTGTTTTAGTTCATTGGTGTTTGGGGGCATTCCTTTAAGCAAGATCTTAAGATGCTGATATCACACAGAATTTTGGATGATTTGGCCCTGTCCTCTCAAATTTAAGATAACTTGGATAATATGCACAGTACAGTTCTGCATAAACAACTTGCATGCATAAAATTTGTCAAATTACAGATCTGCCTAAAAATATAGGTAACCTTCTTCAAAAAAAAAAAAAAAAGAATAAAGGAAACAAAATGTTCCCTAAGTTAAGTTACAATTAAGTTTGCAATAGAAAAGAAACTGTATGTTTAATTTATGATTTAAAATGTTTAAAATAACAAGACACATGAAAATTTATTGAACAAAAAATTTGCCACTTTGGCACTTTAGCTTTGGAGCCAATAATAGAAGTTAAACATTTTCTGTAGTTCTGAGTAAGATTACTACACTTTTGTGCTGGTAATTTGGTGGTTCTTTAGCAAACTGATTAATCTTTTTCAATTTTGAGGAGTACTGTCTTCCACCTGCAAGTTTCTGTTCTTTCCACAATTGTTCAACATGATTCAGACAGGACTCTTGAAAGGCCACTACAAAATGATCCATCCTTTTTGATGTGTGCTTCAGGATGTTCTCCTGATTAAAGACCTGCGACTGATGCAGAACATTCTGCCCTACTGGTCTCCTGACTTCATTATGCCCACAGTTTCAAAGCATTCACTACCGGCAGTAAAGCAACTTCAAAACAACACTGAGACTTCTCTGTGTTAATTTATAGTATAGTGGCATAGTGGTGGTGGTGTTTTTTTTTTTTATTTACTTTGTTTTTTGCTCACGTAAACATAAGTTAGTGGGATTTTACAAAAAGCTTTCATTTTGATTTGTCTTTCCAAAGCACATTTAGCCATAAGCACCGTAGTGTCTCATAAGGCCAGTCTAACAGTTTGGTTGAATTGTCAAGACTCCACTTGGGGAGTAAATGTCCCCAAATCAGAACCACGATAGACATTAAGCCACAACACTGCAGACTTCTTTGGTACAGGAACGATCACTTGTGCTTTGCCTCTCTGATTTCCCGGGACAGTTTGACCCTTGCTGTTCTTAGGACCATCATGTCACTTGCTCTGAAGGTGTTGCTGGTCCTCAGCAGTACTTTTAGAAGTCATCAATAGCTTCTGACTGTAGCGTGTGGTAATGGTCTTGGAGACAGTCACATAATCACAGTACTTGCCAATGTAGCTGGTCAGTGATTCAATTTAGTTCAATTTTATTTGTATAGTGCTTTTATAAATTGACATTGGTTTAAAGCAGCTTTATAGAAATGTACAAATTTTGAATAAAATTTAGTGTCTTTCAAGCAATATTTTGGATCTGGAGTGACTACTGCGAGCTACTGCCATGTCGCCATCTTTATACTGCTGCACCTCCACCATTATACATAAGCAAAAATTATCTGAGCTGTTCAGAGTGGGAAATTTTGCAAACTTAATACCACCTCAGCTGATTATAAGTTGAATTTGGAATATTTATTAATTCTGCATGGGAAATTACCTTTTTAGGTGACAATAACAATACAATAACAAAACAATAACAAGATCATCAGCTTAGGACAATGAATTCATAAGTATGACAAGAATTTATCATACCATTTTTATACACAGAATCTTCAAACAATTGAGGGTTTTGAACAGAGAGTAGATCAAATGAAATGAATTAATGTTTCTAGCACACTAAGCTATTTCTCAGACCATGACCTGCACAAACCATCAACTTACCAATTTAATCTTTCTTTAGTTTTTTAGAAACGCTTTAAGCTTTGTATTTAAACGCATCAGTCCAGTGATTGGTCTTTGGCACCACCAGAAAATTCTACATCAAAACATTGCAGTACACAACCTATGATTAAGAATCTTTCTTGGAGCTTTCAGGACTTCATGACCTGAAAGCTGGTACACTGAAGCAAGGGAACAAGGGATCACTTCAAAGAGGTGACTGAAACTAGCCTTACACCATGCAGTCAAGCTAATGGCAGACCAGAATAATCCAGCTCACCATTTCCAGTTCTTCAGTTTTCCCCCTCAACAACTAAAGTCAGACCTACATATAATAGTACTTTTGGGATCTGCATAAAACCCCATCTAGAGAACTCCTTCCTATTTACTTTCTGAAGTGCTTTTTGTTTATCTAACAGGGAACTAGTCAAGAATGAATTCTTCCCAGAGGCAAAAAGAACAGAAGCAGACATAAAAAAATACCCTAACTACCCATGGGGTCGAGACATCTATACCTTAGAGGGTGAGAGAAAGCAGGTCTGGAACCCTGCAAGATTTAATTTTATCCAAAAGATTCTAATAGATTTTCCTACCTGTGATTTGAAGAGTTTTCAATTTATGAACTGAGACCTTTTTTTAAAAAAAAAGAAAAGTTTTCATTCTGAAACAATATCCTTTATTCTCTGCATTAGGTGTAGCAGATGGGGCTCCCTACTCCATGATTTCTGATTTCCCATGGCTTCGTTCTCTGCGCATAGCAGTACCCAACAGTTATGCCCGTTGTGACTTTGAGGATGATGAAAGCAGTAAGTGAAGAACACTGTGGTGTTGCTGTTGTCCAGATAAATGATTATCCTGAAACATCAAATCCATCAAACCCTTGAAACCAGTATCAATTAATTTTCTTATGGGCATATTGAAGTACTCTCTTATAAATCAGTTGAATTCTGATTAATGAAGGTCTTGATTGTGCATGCCATCTTTGACCATATCCAATAGTGTCTCATAATATTGTAGTTTGACTGATTAGTTGGTTTTTGAGTGAGGTGGCAAAATGGCCCATTGAGTTTGCACCCCAAAGCAATTCTAATTCAGCACAAATAGTTATCTTATTCCAGGCTGAACAGATATACACTGATGATAACCCAGGAAGAGTGATTATCTCCCATATAGCTTGCTGTAATTTAATTTAATTCAGTTATATATCAATAGAACTTTTGGCAATGGAAATCCACACAGTCCGCTTTACTGGGATAAATAAGGTCATAAAAAATGGCAAAGAAAAACTTCTTGAGACAACATGAGGAATGAAGCTTAAGTGCAACACCATTTGTATTTAAGCAACATTTTATTTAATAATGTTTCATGTTGGTAAACATGCTGTTTCCAAATAGCACATACACACCAGTAATGGTTAGTTACTGATGAAAAAGTAAAATGTAAAATCCAGCCTCCAAAGAACAGGAATGAAGATACACTCGCACAAAGTAGTGACCCAGATATGCCCTACTGTTTTGGAGCACACAATAATATCCCATCTCTAAAAGCACATATAGATTGGATTAGTATATTTCAGTGAGTGCAAGAGTAAAGAGCTGTTGTGTTATTTTGGGAGATAAATTATTACAGTTATATTAAATCTTTAAGAAATTAAATATAAATTCAACTGTTTAATGGACAAAATAAACTCAGAATAAGAGAAAAGTCAGAATGAGTTGAGATTAAATATTTTTTTAAAAATTAAGGAAATCTGATCTAGTTTATAGAAATTATTTGTAACAAAACTGTGTATGGAACTGTTCAAACACCACTAACAGTTTTTTCACTGTTTTGCACAGTTTAGCAGAGATTGTGCTGTAAATCTTGCTGCTACATACAGTGCTCAGTGTAAATGAGTACACCCCCTTTGAAAAGTAACATCTAATTATTCATTACACAGGTGTCCAGCAGACAGTTACTTAAAGAAAACCCCTTCCCATTTCATGCTGTCAGTGATGGCACCACAAATTTCACAAGAAACAACACTGAGAACCAAAATAATAATTTTTTTTTACACCAGAAAGGTGAAGGGTACAAGAAGATCAGCAAAGCTTTACTTATCAGTCAGAATACTGTAGAAAAAGTGGTACAAAAATTTTAAAAAGATGGAACTGCAACCATCTCACAGAGATGTCCAGGTTGTCCACAGAAGTTAACACCTCAACAGGAGCGTCTTCTGATGAGGTGTTGAAGAAAATCGGCATGCAAGTTCACTGCAGTTATCTAAAGAAGTAGAAAGCCAAACTAGGGTGACTGTTTCCTGTGACACAATGTGGCATACACTGCAGAAGAATGGCATGTATGGGTGCCGTACACGAAAGCCTCTCCTAAAGCCCAGGCACAAAAAAAGTCCACCTAGAGTTTGCCAGGGCCCATGCTGACAAGGATGAAGACTACTGGGACTCTATACTCTGGAGTGATGAGACCAAGATAAATGTTTTTGGAACTGATGGCTTCAAAACTGTATGGCATCGCAAAGGTGAGGAATAGAAAGAAAAATGCATTGTGCCTACATGCATGGTGGTGGCAGTGTCCTTATGTGGGGCTGCATGAGTGCTGCTGGTGTCAGGGAGCTGCATTTCACTGATGGCATCATGAATTCACAGATGTACTGCTCTATACTGAAAGAGAAGATGCTACCATCACTCTGTGCCCTTGGTCGTTGTGCACTTTTCCAACATGACAATGATCCTAAACACACATCTAAGGCCACTTTTGGATTTCTGAAGAAGAACAGAGTGAAAGTGATTCAGTGGCCAAGTATGTCTCCTGATCTGAACCCAATCGAACACCTATGGGGAATTCTGAAGAGAGAAGTTGAGCATCACTCTCCATCCAGCATCCAGTCTCTAAAAGAGGTCATTATTGAAGAATGGAAAAAGATAGATGTTGCAAAATGTCACCAACTTGTTCATTCCATGCCTAAAAGACTTGGTGCTGTCATTAAAAATCATGGAGGCATACAAAGTACTAGATGTAGTAGTTTTTGTTGTGGGGTGTACTCATTTTTGTATCACCCTAATTTGAGTAAAACTGAAAAATGTGTAATCTGAATTGTTATTAACCTTACTTTCATGGTATAAGTTAAACAGATGTTATAGTAAATTTAGTCTTGTCAACATTTTGGAAATGTTTTTTGTGTTCATTGAAATATTGTTTAAAATGTTATTTTTCAAAAGGGGTGTACTCATTTACACTGAGCACTGTATGCTTGTCTGGAAATCACTAATCAAGTCTAATGGCTCCACATCATGCAAAATGTCCTGCTGCCTCAACTAAATTAGCTTGTCTGGAGATCAGATATTTAAGCCTAATGACTTAATCAGTTCAATTTTGCCATGGAGATCACAATGAAGATCCAAAACGCTTATGTGTGTAGGTCTTACACTGGATCAAACAAAATCAGTACAGGGTCAGCTAGGATTATAGAGCATGACTCTGAAGTTGATGATCAGAGATCTGAGTGTATGGAAATACATTGCCAAATTTATTGAAATACGTTTTGGTTTTGTACTTTTGATTCATAAACATGGTCCATTTTCTTGCCTCTCATTATCAGACTTTTATCTGACTTTTACAATTAGTCAGCAACATCTAAATAATACCTTTCCCTTACTTCATTAAAGTGTTTCTGTTCCATCATCTGTGAAGGACTGTATGTAAATAAACCTGCATTGCTCAGTATGTTTTGAATGCAAATTGCTGTCTGATGTAGATATTATGATTTGCAACAGTGCAACTTTGTACACAAATATGTTCAATGCGTAAGTTCGGGTATAGTTTACTTAAGCTTTTAAATTTTTACACTTTTCTCTCTCAGCTACTATCTATGCTCCACGACGCAAAGGACAGCTTTCGGCTGATATCTGCATGGAGACCATTGGTGAGGAGATTGCAGAGCGTCGTCAGATGCAGTTAGGGGTGTTCCAACGGGTGGTTGTTATTTTCATCCATTACAGTGACATGCATGGAGATCCTGTTGATGATGACTATATTTAAGGCAAATTGTAAGAGGACTTGTTGAAGGAAAATTAGAATACAATTTTCTTCAATTTTCACAAATTTATTATGGGAAACTGTGTGCACAGTAATGCTTGTTGGAAAGAGTTGATTTTATTTTTAGAAAAACTGTTGAAATATAAAATGATAGACATTTACAATAGATTAAAATCAAGGTGATTGAAAATTCTAGCATTGTGCCATTCTTTAAAGCATGTAGGGAATGAGTGAAGTTGTTGCTCTTTTTGAAAAATATATTATTGTGCTTTAGTGTGATTTTTGGTGCATCCTTTATGTCAAGGTTATCTGTACTGATAATGTGGTGTATTGACTAATAATATAGAGAAAGTTTTACAATGCTTGTATTTACAAACTAAAATTGCGTTCTTATAAATTAACTGTATATTTTTTCTAAGGTGTTATTTTAATGTAATACCTAAATTCTAGACTTTTTCCCATCTTTGTAGCATTTTTCTGGGTTGTTCTCATTTGTTAAATGCATTGTAAATACAATCTCAGACAACAGATAGTTACTAGATCTTTTCAAAATCAAAAAGTGTTACCTCTTTATGTGCTACAGAGCTAAAACTGACTTAATTACTATTTGTATAGACGATTAAAGCATAAACTCTTCAAGAAAACGTTTAAAACCCCACTGGTTTATACCTGCGGTTAAAGATTTCAGGTCCTTATGTTTAAGTTTGGGTGAAGATGAAAATGTGCAGTAGTAATATGTGGAGGAAAGGAATATACATCAAAATCCATGCAATTAAAGAGCAGACATAAACATAGAAATTACTATACCCACAAACAGTTAAGGGGGGCAAACACTTGTTGACCCTACCCCTTAGTGACAGAAGAAGTCACTCCCATTTTCTTCCAGGTATATACAGTGGACTTAGGAGGTATTCAGATGCCTTGTTGTGGATTTTATTGTTAATGGATATAATTCCCGTTTTCACTCTTTTTTATCTAAATACTTTCTAAAGCCACTGTGTATTAAACTTAGTCAAGCCGTTGCTTTATTTTACCTAATGGCCCCCTTTTCAAAGCAAATCATGTTTTTTATCGTACTATTGGGTAATGTTGCTTAAATATACTGTATTAAAAAAGTTTTACATATTCCATTTTGATGATAATTCTCACTTCCTGTTTGATGAAATTAATTATCATCATCTTTAGTTCAAATTCAGGTTATGGATAGAATGGCACAAAATCCAAGAAAATACTTTCCTTTTTTTAAATTAATCTTCTGATCCAAATTCCATGATGATTAGATAAATTAGTAGGAGATGAAGCAAAACACTGTATTAATATTTCTGAAAGGCCACCTACCTTTTGAATTTCCTGCAAAAGAAAAACTCTGTGATTTCCAGAGAATCAACAGAAAAATAATTATGATTACATGTTGACCAGTTCTTATGCTGCCTCTAAGGCGAATTAAGCCAAAATTTCTTTCAAAGGGTCATTTACTGATTTTTAAAGTATGGTTAAGGTCTTTTGTACCATTGCTCTGATATTGGAATATTTAATTGGAAGATACACAAACCATCCATCATACAGTTCATACTTTGTTTGGGATGGTCTCCCAATGTGATCATCCAAATTTAGTGATGATTGGGCAAACTATGTAGGAGAAGAAGTGAAGAAATGGCAGAAATTTCAGTATTGCAGAAATTATTGTCTATTGAACCTTTACCCATCAAAGGAAAGTGGAATTATGTTTCTTTGATATTGCTTTAAAGAGTTATTATTGTAAATGTATGTTCAAACGTTGATTGGGACTCTTTGATTGGATTGCTTTATTACTGTACCAAATTCCATGCAAAAGCATATGAAGTGTTCTATGGGCTGCCATGATCTCCAATTGTGTATGCATATTAGTAAGAAAACATGCATACCTTATGTGTTGTGGGCCTTCTTGGCCCCCAGATGGTTGTGTAGTACCTTTTAAATCTGGAACCACACTTTATAGAAATGGGATAATTAAAAAGCTAGTAGACATTAGGAAAGTAGGAGAAATAAAGCCATTTTCACTTTATTCTTATCTAAGTAATCTCACATGCCTCTGTACTGGAGACATGATGATAATGGAATCCATTACTTCACTAATGACGGACAACCCCACAAGCAATTTTCATCATTGTTTTGTCAAATACTGTATTTAATTTATTCATTCTACACCCCATTATTCTGGCACTTTTATAGGCATTTTTGACTATATGCATTCTCAAACTTTTACTTAAAAAAAAAATAAATAAATAAAACTAAAGCAATATCCAAGAATAAATCCATAAATCATTTTTTTCTCTAATGCACCTGACATAATTTGTGGAGAAAAAAAAAACTGTTTACTACTGTTTTCATTCTTTGTCTTTATTGAAATGAATAACACAATTGAATATAACATAATATAAATGAATAATTGCATAAAATGAATGAATGAATTTACACAAAACGTGAAATGGGACAATACAAGATTCTTGATTTCATATGCAAAGTTTGAAGTGTGGTTAATCATTGGGGATGATGCTTAACACATGATTTGAAGAACTCCAATCAAGCTATATTTGGTAGAGTACACCTACGCAGGTTGGACAATGAAACTGAAACTCTTGGTTTTTATTATGGGCCTTTTTCAGCCAATACAGCATTGATTCATCTTGGAAATGACAGATACAAGTCCTGCACAGTGGCCAGAGGGATTCTGAGCCATTCCTCTTAAAGAACAGTGGCCAGGTCACAACCTGATGCCAACATTTTCTGACTCGCTCCTCCAAAACCAATAATATTCAGGTATCATGCTCAATAACTTTCAGATCTAAAACAAGTCACCAGATCCGAATATCATTATATAATATTATTGATCCTAAGATGAAATAATATCTTAATTTTCATGTTTATCAAACCACTCTATCACGAATCTTGCTGTGTGTATTGGTGGATTATCATCCTGATGCACAGCACCACCTTCAGGGTATAATGTTTGAACATTTAGGTGCACATGATCTCCAAAGTTCTTCAGTAGTCCTTAGCACTGAATTGCCCATCTAGCACAAGTAGTGGGCCCTGGGAATTTTGTGATATTGCAGCCCAGACCATCAGACCATTGATTCAGTGTGATCGTGTGCTTCAGTCAGGGCATGCAACAGTCCAGTTGGTAAGCTTCTTTGGGGCTTATCCATACCTTAAAATTTCCAGATGTGGAAAGACAATGAAGGTGGACTCATCAGAGAACAATACATGTTTCACATTGCCCACAGCCAAAAGTTTTGTTTCACTATTGAAGTCATGAATTTTGACCTTTTAGAGCTCCCAGTGAACAAATTTAGTGGAAACGAGATTCAGGTGCGTATTTAATTCAATTTAAGTTGTTTTAATACAATATTAAAACGGCTTTCCTCTTAATCCATTTGGACCATTTAGCCAGACTCACTCAATTTCATGTTTTTGCAAACTAGTCCAAGGATTTTTTTTCCTATGTTCCTGTATCTCTTTGTTTTGTTTCAAACTACTTAGCAAAGTGTAATCCATTTGTATGGATCCATACTTGAAAGACAGTTTGTTGTTTATAGGTTTCTCAGGAACTGAAAATCTGACTGAGCTGGATTTTGGTGTTCTGAATCATTCTTCTAATCTCTAACTTTATATTAATGTCTACTGGGTTATTTTAAATTATAACTGGCTTCAGCCAACATTTCTGCAATTTCAGACATTTTACACAAACACATAGCTAGATACTAAGATTTTTTGCTTGTTTGCACATGATGCAAAACCTTTTACATACCAGTCTTTGGGTTTGTTTTTAATTGAATGTTGATTGGATTATAACAGTAAATACAATGACACAAGACAAGTTTAAATGAAACCCACAAAAAATAACCATTATTCTTTAAATTGAAGCTTTCTGAAAATCTTCAGATACCATAAGTGAATTGATGGAGGCTTATACTTAATTTAATGAAGTAAAATACATCTCCAGTAAATGAAAAGCACCTTTTGTGCCATATTTATGTCTAGTTTTTAAAAAAAAAACATGGGTCCTTACATATTGCACAATCAGATATGGTTTCTAGTTTCCTTTGGACCTTTCTCCAAAATTGTAAGATTGACAGACAAGACCAAAATATATGACTGTGCCAACATTGTATATTGTACACTGAACAAAATTATAAACGCAGCACTTGTTTTTGCCCCCATTTTTCATGAGCTGAACTCAAAGATCTAAGACTTTTTCTATGCACACAAAAGGCCTATTTCTTTCAAATATTGTTCACAAATCTGTCTAAATCTGTGTTAGTGAGCACTTCTCCTTTGCCGAGGTAATCCATCCACCTCACAGGTGTGGCATATCAAGATGCTGATCAGACAGCATGATTATTGCACAGGTGTGCCTTAGGCTGGCCACAATAAAAGGCCACTCTAAAATGTGCAGTTTTATCACACAGCACATTGCCACAGATGTTGCAAGTTTTGAGGGAGCGTGCCATTGGCATGATGACTGCAGGAATGTCCACCAGAGCTGTTGCTTGTGAATTGAACGTTCATTTCTCTACCCTAAGCCGTCTCCAAAGGCGTTTCAGAGAATTTGGCAGTACATCCAACCAGCCTCACAACCGCAGACTACCAGCCCAGGACCTCCACATCCAGCATCTTCACCTCCAAGATGGTCAGTGTATATTTGGTGTAATGCACTGTAGAATATAAACAATATTAAACTGCATTTCCCTTACTTTATTGCAAATAAATATTCCCAAGTCATGATTTCCCAGGCAACTCACTGATCTCATCTTGGGTCACTGCATGCAACTTTGGGGTAACCACTGACAATCATCATCAACCTTTTTCTCTCACACTGCAATTCTGACATTATGTCGATATTTCCATTACATTGTCATCCATTTCTATTCAGACAGGCAAATCAGGTCCATTTTCAAGTCCTCTGAGTGCCATTTGACCTCTGTAACTGATGCAGAATGCAGCTGTGTGACTTGTTTATAACCTTTCGTAGTTCTCCGACAACACTCCATTGCTACACTCCCTTCCTTCCCATAGCAGCCAGAATAAAACACTGATGCTTGCCTGCAAAGCCAAAAACTGACTAGCACCCATTTACCTTGAAGCACTTATCACTCCCTGCACTGCACCAAGCTCTAGCACTGCTTGATTGATCCTACATAGCACCTCAATTTGCCAAACTTGCCAAAGCACATCAACTGAAGGCTCTTTGCGGAGTCTTATTAAAAAGTTAATGATAACAATCGGACAATTTTTCATGTTGGTAAATGAATCATTTACCAACATCGGTCTTATACTTGCGAGATGGTCTTATACTTTTGGGCAATATAGTGTAATATATATATTACCCAAAGTATTCGCTCACCTGCCTTGACTCGCATATGAACTTAAGTGACATCCCATTCCTAATCCATAGTGTTCAATATGACGTCAGTCCACCCTTTGCAGCTATAACAGCTTCAACTCTTCTGGGAAGGCTGTCCACAAGGTTTAGGAGTGTGTTGATGGGAATTTTTGACCATTCTTCCAGAAGCGCATTTGTGAGGTCACACACTGATGTTGGACGAGAAGGCCTGGCTCTAAGTCTCCGCTCTAATTCATCCCAAAGGTGTTCTATCGGGTTGAGGTCAGGACTCTGTGCAGGCCAGTCAAGTTCATCCACACCCGACTCTGTCATCCATGTCTTTATGGGCCTTGCTTTGTGCACTGGTGCACAGTCATGTTGGAAGAGGAAGGGGCCAGCTCCAAACTGTTCCCACAAAGTTGGGAGCATGGAATTGTCCAAAAATGTCTTGGTATGCTGAAGCATTCAGAGCTCCTTTCACTGGAACTAAGGGGCCAAGCCCAGCTCCTGAAAAACAACCCCACACCATAATCCCCCCTCCACCAAACTTTACACTTGGCACAATGCAGTCAGACAAGTACCGTTCTCCTGGCAACCGCCAAACCCAGACTCGTCCATCAGATTGCCAGATGGAGAAGCGTGATTCATCACTCCAGAGAACGCTTCTCCACTGCTCTAGAGTCCAGTGGCGGCGTGCTTTACACCACTGCATCCGACGCTTTGCATTGCACGTGGTGATGTATGGCTTGGATGCAGCTGCTCAGCCATGGAAACCCATTCCATGAGGCTCTCTGCGCACTGTTCTTGAGCTAATCTGAAGGCCATATGAAGTTTGGAGGTCTGTAGCGATTCTGCAGAAAGTTGGCGACCTCTTCGCACTATGCGCCTCAGCATCCGCTGACCCCGCTCCGTCAGTTTACGTGGCCTACCACTTCGTGGCTGAGTTGCTGCCATTCCCAAACACTTCCACATTCTTATAATACAGCTGACAGTTGACTGTGGAATATTTAGGAGCGAGGAAATTTCACGACTGGATTTGTTGCACAGGTGGCATCCTATCTCAGTTCCATGCTGGAATTCACTGAGCTCCTGAGAGCGACCCATTCTTTCACAAATGTTTGTAAAAACAGTCTGCATGCCTAGGTGCTTGATTTTATACACCTGTGGCCATGGAAGTGATTGGAACACCTGATTCTGATTATTTGGATGGGTGAGCGAATACTTTTGGCAATGTAGTGTATGTTACTTGTTAAATTTCCACTACACAATACACTCAGACTGAACAATAAGTATAAACTAAATAAGAACAATGCTGTCATATAAAACCTTTTAAAGCTATACCTCTCTCCACACTATCACTTAGGCTTTGGGGAGGGATGTTCTGACAGAAGGACTGTGATGTCTACTGCAACTGTTGAAAGCGATATCCTATTTTGGGGTCCTATCAGAGCCTGTTCATACAGGGTGATTAGATCATTCTACCTATTTGGACAGCTTGAATATCAATTAAGTCATTTCTTGGACAAATAATATTCAGATTTAGTGAGTAAAACAATTTAAAATTAAAACTTAAAAAAATAAAATCTTAATTTTCTGTTTGCAGATAAACCATCATACCCTTTTGATCAAGCGATTAGATCAGGTTTGCTAAACCTATTAAACAGAGATTTTATAATGTTCAAACTGATATACAAGGAAGTCAACTACCAACATTTTCAGAAAGCTTAAAATTAAGTTACTATTTATCTCAAACATTTATCCCTAATGAGGCAACAGAGGCACTCCCTGAGATTATATGAGAAAGAAAACTTGAGAGTAACCAGGCTCAGAAGGAAACCCATCCTCATTTGTGTGACACTGGATGTTAAATAAGGTAAATGCACATGGAATTGTGCAATTAAGAGCTCCTATGGAACTAATAGGTCAGCATAATTTCTGAGTTCATTATAGACTTAACACTAATTCCTTCTAGCCAAATTTTCATTGATGAAGACCCAAGGAAAAAGTTGACCAACGCAGTGGCAATTCGAAGAAGGTGATAGCGGAAGAATTTATTATTTTTAGAAGGGGTTCAGTAGTTCAAGATTCAAGAAGCTTTGTCATTTCAACTACATATAGCTGACAACCAGAAACATACAGGTTGATAGTTTTGAAGAAGAAATTAGTGAAATTACAGCAGTCTCTTAAAGGGTAGTAAAACATTCTAAGCACTGATCAGAACAATCTAAAGAATTATCTATAAAATTGTTTAGTTTTAAATGAATAGTCTGATAATCAATTTTTCCATTGAAATAATTCATTAAGTCATTGCTGCTGCATATTGATGGTCTGCACTTTTCTACAGTGATTTTACTCCTAGTTAATTGTGCTAAATTGTGTCCAAATTGTGCTTTTGGATTATTTTATAGGTCATCCCATTTGTTTGAACATGTATCTGCTTTCAATACAGTGAAGTGTATATACTGTGTTGCTTGCCAGTACATGTAGCTCCTAATTTTGAAAAATCTTTCAAAATATATGTAGATGCAAGTAGAACTCGTGCAGTAGCTATTCTTCTACAGGAGGATGACATGTGAGTAGCCCATCTAATTCTGTCTGCTTTTTTATATATTATATTATTATAAGCTCTCAGCACCACAGAATCAAGAAAAATAATAATTATGATTGCAGGTAAAGTGGTTAAAAAATCTTTGAGCAGTTTTAGAATTTTCTGAATTATACTACCCCTATATAAGAAATTAAACAAAACTTCATTGGGGTGCCTTAGGATAAGGCATTTTACTCATCTCAGAAGTTTAGTGAAAATTTGTCACACTCTTGCTGAGAAATGCCTTCACAAAATGTTTGGTGACATTGGTCATTAAAAATGGCTGATTTCCTGTTTGGGAAACCACAAACTCGTTACATGAAGAACATTTGGAGTCTTAAAGGGAATCAACAAAGTCTTTGATGTTGAGAGGTTAAAAACTTATTACCCCCACTAGACATGAAATTAGAAAAAAACTCTTGGAGATGATGAGGATGAGGTCCTTCAGTAATCCACCAAAATATTGGTCAAAATATTGTTCATGTCCTTGCCATGTGCATCATTCCATCTCTGTGTGCCATTTTGGATGTCACTACCTACCTGGCATTGCTTCAGATGTCGCTCTGCCTCCTTCCTCTGCTTCAGATGTCACTTTACCTCCTTCTTTGGCTAAGGATGTCAAAGTTTTGCCTTTTTTGATCCACTGTGAACATCACACTTTCCACCTGCTATGAACTGTTGGACTGTACTTTTCATATTGTTAAGTAACATGATGTAAAATGATATTTATGTAGCATTTTTCAGTACAATAACCCTTGCTGGAGAAAAGAAGATATTGCAGCTGGTATTCTTTTCAAATCAACGTAATAGTTTAATTTTTCTGAATGCCAAGGAACGCAATACCAAAAACTATTCATTAAAAACAATTTGAGCCAATTTATTTCTGTACATTGATTCACATAATTTTAAGTTTTAGTGTGAACTAGCAACCAAAAAACACAAAGTGAAACACAGATAGGGCTCTTCAACAGCCCTCTTTGAGTCATTCGACAGGTTTTTGATTGGCTGTAACTGGGGCTATTCCTGAGGATATTCCTTTAGTGACAGATTTGTGCTTTGGGCCATTGTCATGGTAAAAGAAAATTTTGTTCAGCTATCTTTCTGTCTAACAGAGACCTAGAGGTTTTTTGGCAAAACACTTATGCGGCCGGTTCTGCAATATCATTTTTCGTATAACATTCATATACTGAATAAATCATGAATCTAATAATAATGTTAAGAAAAAGAACTAAAATGCTTACATGAATCAGAACTTTAGGTACTATTTTTTATTTTAGGTCTCCACTGTTCTGTTCGATATTAAATTCTCACAATTCTCAAATCATTGCCTTAGCCTATCATGGGACATGGTTTTCAGGAATGCAGTTGGTTTCTTCAAGGCAAAACATACCATAATAAACCAATAGTCTGTTAATAAAGGTATTGTGGTTTTTACAGCTTCTTATTTTAACAGCAATAAGATGGTACAGAGTACATATTGTGACATTGCTTTCCCTGCATATAGTAGCCAATGACATGCAGGTGTACTACATAATGGCAAATAAAATATGGCTGCTTCCTGCATGATAATGTTACAAAACACAAATAATGTCAAAATGGTTCCATGAAAATGACAAGTTGTGTACTTCAGCAGCCTCCAGTTCACCAGATTCTTAAGAACACTTTTGGGATTTGGTAAAACAAGAGATTCACAGCATGAACATACTGATCATTAGAAATCATGTGATTCAATCATGTCACAGTCCAAAATCTCAAAGGAATGTTTACAACATTTTAGGCAATCCATATTACAAAAACTGAGGCTGTTTTGAAAGCAAATATTGTGTTCCTAATCATTTGTATGCATTGATATTTTTCTTGTGAGTCTAAGATCACATCCTAATATTATCTAATTAAGACATCATATTAAGATATTCACATATGCATGCATAAGAAAATGTCAAAGAATGGAAGCAACACCTCAATGTAAACCAAAAAAGAAGTTTGAGTGCAAAATAAACAAGGCAAGCAATTACATTCAACAAATTGTAATTTTATTGTCCATGTACACTATTTAAACATTTGGCAAATTGTAATTTTATTGTCCATATGCAGTATTTACATGTCTGGGTTATTGTTCGTGGCGTATAGTATTTGCCAGTCCACTACTCTTATATAATGTTGGTATTTCTATGAAACCTTTAAGCAGCTGCCAGTTTATTAGGTACACTGAGCTAAACCTATCAGTCCTGCAATAAATCCTATCTTCATGAACGTTATAATGCACCCACATTCATGTTCCTGATCTTATCAGGAACCTGTCACTGATGCTAGATACAAGCTCACCATGTTATTGCTTGAGCTAGCTCACATACATTTCAATTAGATGCACCAGAACGGTCTTGTACCATGTGTTGCTGCACATGTTGGGCAACAATTGTAATCACCGAAGGTAAAAGTTATCTGTTCATGAACGCCAGTAACAGCAATTAATTTGAGGTAAATGTAGGCCAGCTGGCATCTGCTTATGTTAGCTACTCTAATGCTAGCTAACTGCGAGTACAATCTAACTAGCTAATGTTTAAAAATGAACATTAACTAAAGCTGGCTACATAAGATACACATAAGACAAACTTTTGACTAGATTAATAAAAGATCAGCTAATTTACCAGCCCGCGTGTTTCGAAAACACTTAAATAAATGAGGGTCAATGCTAGAGCTATTAAGCAATTGGAACTAATTATCCGATTAAATTATACATCTTTCCCACGCTTGCAACTCTCATATGCTGCTGCCTCTTCTTTTCTTTTTTTTTTTGGCTTGTTTTGGTTGCGAACCAACTTCATAGGTACATACCGCCACCTACTGTGAAGGAGTGTAAAGAGAATTAATTATTTATTTCTCACCTATATCCTATATTTTCCTAATAATTGTCATGACTGCATTCATTTGTTTTCCCATATTTGGACCATAATCTGGATATGACTTATTGTAGATTCTTGACATCCTAAAGAGTGCTACTTTCTCTTTCATATGCAACACATTTCAATAATTTAATTAACATACTCTGCTATCTCCTTTATCAAACAAACTTCATATAAACCAGAATTGTCTCCCAATGTGTGTGGTTAAGATTTGAATGCTTTATTCGCAAATGTGTGTAAATGACTTGCTCCCTTCTACTTACGAATGATTTTTCACTTCTTCATGCTTTTTTTTTTCAATTTATGCCTATGTACCAATTAACTATGTCGACCTGTTTCACACGAGTCCCGATGTGTCTGCTATGTCCTATTGCATGTTTCTAATATCAAATATTTCCCTTCCGATGTGCTGAGTTTAATATTTATACTTGGTTCATCCATCTTTATTGATTTTAGCCATTTTACATCCTCATTACCCAAAATTCAAAAATTTCCAAGCGTCCTGGTACTTAGATAAAATGAACTCGTTTTTCAGCGGCGCTGGCGTGACCTTCTTCGGGGTCCTGCTTCGACCTTCACATGTTAACGGAATTTGTGGTCCGTTGATCTGCCTTATAACATTGATTCTCAGTTTCTCAAACCTTTTGCGTTTAATAGAATCGGATAACTATATCCACTTCATCATACGTCCTACTTAGTAAATAAATAATGTTGTTCATATACACACAAAATTTTTCTTGTTAAAACAAAAGATTTTGATCAGGCAATTTTCCTTTGCTTACACTAACGGGGCTCCGAGTAGTGTTGCCTCGCGGTGTCATCAAGCCATGTGGTGTAAAGGATAATTCCAGAAGCATACTGTCTGCAAGGTGGAAGCTAGCTCGTATTGTTGGTTTAATAGACCTAATTTAGGAGAAATTATTGGTACCTGCTTTCTTGGTTCGGTAATAATAAAGCATACTGGTGTTTACAAATTGAGGAAAATGTTGAGCATAGCAAAAACCTTTTCGCAAACCTTCTCTTCAAGCTGTGTTCGAGGTGTACCATCTTTAGTGAAAAAGGTGGGTTATTTTCTCTAGCTATACGTCACACGTTTGAGGTTTGAGAAAAGGTTTTCATCAAATGTCTAGAGCGGCATTGATGTTATGTGATTATTCTAGATTTAGACGTTTCGTTTTTCATTGTCCTGTAGTTAAAATACATTGTCATGTACTTGACAAAGTTAACCTTGGCAATACGTAGGATAACTTCTGTGTGTTTCACGGTTTTGTCCACAGTGTGTAGTCTATTGCTATTGATTTATTGTTATATGATTCTACCGTGTAATGAGAAGTTTCATCATAAATGTTTTGAGCCGATGTGGGTTCCACTTTTGAGTATTTAACCAACTACAATCAAGATCATTTTTAGTTCTTGTTGTTCAATCATCTTACAGTAGTACTGTTGCTAAGAGTAGTAATTTTCCTAGGCTTGCTGGAATCGGTTGCCAGAACATGTAATACAGACTGCATCCAGACGTGAATATGCGTGAGTAAAGTGCAACAGTCGTTGAAAGCTTTTTAAAATGTGTACACTGTTCTGTCTTTAATTTAATTTGCGTATTTCCTTATGGTTGTTATAGTTCAGAAGCAATCAAAGGAGCAGTGATTGGAATTGACTTGGGGACCACAAATTCTTGTGTGGCTGTCATGGAAGGGAAACAAGCAAAGGTCAGATGTCTTTTCTCTTTCTCTAATAAAATACTATTTTAAATGACATATTATGAGCCTTACATATTATGGACCTGTTTTTGGCATGATTCTTCATCAGGAAGGTTGATAATTTAGGAATTCTACAACATGATATTTGAAAGAGAAGTATATTAAAATCTGGTCTATAACTATAAGTGCCCTAGCCCACATCTGTGGGATTCTTTAGCTAGTGACTTCCTTTGGTTTCATAACATTGGTACAATATTGTAGACCAAGGAATTATCCTGGTTGTGTGAGCAAAGAGAAAAATAAGTTGACTAGATTTTTTTTTACTAGTATGGAGTTGGGGAGTTTTTCTATCTAACCATCATAAAGGGTTCAGTTACCAACCATGCATACACATAGATTTGGGCTTAAACTGTGCACATGCATCTTTATAAGCAGAAAGTAACTTTTACCAAAAACTTTTTTTTTTTTACCAAAATAGCCTGGCCCAAATACATAACAAATAAATAAATATATTGTCATTTAGAGCATTTATTTGCAGAAAATGACAACTGGTCAAAATAACAAAAAGATGCCTCAAATAATGCAAAGAAAACAAGCTCATATTCATTTTTAAGCAACACAATACTAATGTTTTGTATCTTATGAAAAGTTTAGAAATCAGTATTTGGTGGAATAACCCTGATTTGTAATCACAGCTTCCATGCATCTTGGCATGCTCTCCACCAATCTTCCACATTGCTGTTGGGTGACTTTATACCACACCTGGTGAAAAAATTCAAGCAGCTCAGTCTTGTTAGATGGCACATTCCAGAGGGTTTCAGTGGTGTTCAGGTCTGGAGATGGCCATAACAAAGCCATCCACACATTTATTATTTATATTTCATATATTTATTGTCATGGTAAATTGTCTTGCTGGAAAAACAATCCTCAAGAGTTAAGGAACATTGTCAGAGCAAGTTCTCTTCAAGGACAACCTTGTACGTGGTTGGAATCAGGTGCCCTTTATAAAGACGAATGTGCCCAGTTCCAGCCTTGCTGAAGCACCCCCAGATTATCATCAGTTCAACAAATTATCACCAAAACAAACTAATTTCACAGTGGGTGTGAGGTGTGGCTTGTAGGCCTCTCCAGATCACCATCTAATCATTAGATGGACTGTCCTCACTTTGCAGTTCAACCCAGCTACCATTTGCCATTCTTTTTGTAGGTCACTTGATGTCATCCTACGGTTGTTGAGTGACATTCAGTCAGTGAAGGGTCATTTCCGCCCTCTAACAGTCTGTAAGCTTTGTTGTCCACAATGTTTGCAGCTTAACCTTGTTCTTATGCACCTCTGTCTTTGAAATTTTAAAGATAGAAGCAACCTGACACTCACTGTATCCCTCTGCCTTTAAAGCCAGAATTGAACCCTTCTTTTCCTCACTCAAAATTTTTATTATTAAGTTATTTGATTCTAATTTCTTTTAATGGAACTACTTGGCACTGTTTTTGCAATCCAGCTGGTCCTACTGGAAGAGGATAGTGATGGCAACAGTAGTGGTTTTTGTACTTGTCATTGTTAAATAAAATTTTGTTCAGGTGATCACCTAATCAGTACTTCATTAAGCAGAATGAGTTTGACAGACACTGGAAAGGAATGTCTGCACTTCATGGAGAGATGCTGATTTAAGAAGAAATTGTAGTGGTCTCTTCATTTTTTTCCATCGCTGTAATATAAAATACACACACAAAAACAGTCAAAGTTTTATAACACCCCCATTTTCCAGGTTTTATTAAAATTTAGTAAGGTAGAAAGGTAAGCAGTAAACTGTCAAATGACAATGACAAAAACAAAGATTTGCCTTTATATCATTAGATAGCTAAGAAAAGCGTAACTCGTGCATCACCCGCTCATCCATTCTTATAGAGAGCATCACTGTCTCGTTTGGGAACACAACTCGGGCCCAGAGGAAGTGTTACCAAAGAGTGATACTGCAGAGAGAATTAATGAATCTAAAACTCCCATCCATGGATTCTCTTTACACTTAACACTTCAGGAAAAAAAAAGCACACGGGGACACGCAGCACCCAGCTTACTCTCTGCTCAGACACAAACACATGCACACAGACATTGCAGACTGGACAGTATCACACACAGCACATTGTTGGAATAGTTTCTTTCCAGCCACAGTCAGACTGACCGCAAAATACATATTAAAAGGAAAGAATTTGTCTACCTCAACAGACCTGTTGCTACATTTACTTGCTGATAAATAAACTGTGCATATGTACATTTACCTGTTACATAGACTATTTACCTCAATTTTTTTCTTTTAAAAAATTTTTGTGCACAAATGGATTGACCTCATTTAAAATGTATTTTAGCATAGTGGGCCATCAGGGCCAGCAAGGCATTCTCTGCTGGCCTAAACAGCAGTGATCTGAATCACTGACTTGCATTTTAATATATTTA
The DNA here is from genome assembly GCF_019097595.1 of Hemibagrus wyckioides. Taxonomy (NCBI): domain Eukaryota; kingdom Metazoa; phylum Chordata; class Actinopteri; order Siluriformes; family Bagridae; genus Hemibagrus; species Hemibagrus wyckioides. The sequence continues at coordinate 12,925,007 of NC_080717.1, read as the reverse complement.
ATATATTTTTCCATGAATGTGTATTTTATATTATTCCCAATAGTCTATTCTCTACATTTCATAGCTTTTCTCTTGGTTGCACTACTTCCAGTAGTGTATATTTATGATAAGAATATTTATCCAATCATATTTCAGCTAGTGGCTGACATCATGTGTTGCCAGGGTGAAAGAAATCTGCCTTAAGGCCTTCAGAATCAATAGTGCAGGTGCCCTTAGCTTAAAATAAGTAGCAATGAAATTGGTTAATGTAACAATCAGATTTCGAGTTGTCATCACTGGGGCCATCTAGCAGGCATATGATTGTGTCAGCAATTTCCCGTCCTTCAACTGGATAATTGGAGTAGTCAGAGGCAGCAACCGCACAAACTAGATAAAATATATATATATTTTAACTCAAAATGGCTGACAAAAGAGAAGAAATCAATTTGGTCGCAGACATCCTTACAAATGCATTTTCAAGGCGGACTGTAATAAGATTGACTATTCCTTGTGAGGTGTGAAATACTGTAGCCTAATTTCTTTTTTACTTTGCTATTTAACGGTTGATTAGTATCTATTGCCGTAGCGTCATAATGAGGATATAGAGGTGGATAAATTCAGGAAGGACACCGGTGAAGGCCTAGGTGTGAAATGCATGTCCCGCCGCTGTATTTTAGGCATAATATGCACACTCTGGCACGCTACCACTTTAAGTCAACAATCATGACAGCTATTGTACAGTCTTACTGAAAATTTCTTGGTTGGATGATAACTTGGTCATGTGCCTGAACACTTAGCACCAACAACCTGCTACACACTAGACAATGTAGCCCCACTTAAAAGAACAACAATTGGAGTGAGCTTGGTATATTGATTATGCACACACAAAAGAAAAAATAATTATATGTTGTCAGACTAAATTGGTGGCATTCTAAATTGTGTGGAAAGTGGGTGTTCTTAGCTTTAGAAAGGTTCTTAGTGCTGCTAGATCATAATCTCTCTTGACCATAATTGAAGAACATAATACTAGATTCTTGTTATACAGTAGCAAAATCAACAGTATGTGGTAGCGATTACTTTTTTCAAATTAGTAGAATGTAAAATTATTAGTACAATGCACATATGTACCACATCTATAGCTAGTTATTAGACTTCTTTAATACCAGCCAAAAGACCAACTGATTTCACAAATTTCTCTTAAAATTCAACTTGCTTACTAGATGCATTATCTGTACATTTCCTAAAACAGTTAAACCAGAAGCAGTTAAATAAGTATGAGGTAATACACTAAACCCAATTTAATATGCCTAGTAAAAACTGAAAAGGTTTCACATGGATTTCACATTTTTACTGTTTATATGTGGCTGCTTAGGTTTTAAATAAAACGAGTTCAATAAGAGTTATTCATGTAACCTTAAACCAGCACCTATTGCTTGCTGTTGGAACTTGGTTTTTCTGTCAGAATGCTATACAAGAAATCAGCATCTCTGCTGTTGATCAACACAGAGAACATGCATGTGTAGTTTATATGATGATCTCTAATATTTTTGGCCAGGTCAATTATTTTCTTTTGTTGTACATTCAAGGCATTTGGGATTGAGATCAAAAGATGAATGTGATTATTTCGACATCCCATGCTTGCAATAACTCTAATTATGAAGTACTATGTTGTATTGACTGTGTGTTTTGGTTCATGGTCTTGCAGCATGATGTTCCTTCCAGTTAGACTATATACTAGCAGACAATGTTTTGTAGTTTTCAGAATTCATTCTGGTGCTGGTGGAGGGTTAGTGAAGGGTTGTTTGTAGGCAAACCAGTGGTTTCTTACTTTTGTATTGGCTATGCCAAAAGCTTGTGCAATTGCACAGATTAAATTTGTCCTTTTTTCAGCCTTGAAATGGCTTGCATTTTTTGCTGTAGGTCTTCATGTTGATTTATCCTTCTAAATAAATGCAGTCTTCACAGATAAATCCCAGGGCTCAAAACAAGAGTACATATTTAGAGCTATTCAACCTTACAGACTTGGGAACAGGGCTAAATCAACAAACACCTGACAGTCCCATGTTCCAATTATTTTGAAAAATGAGGGGGTTCAAGCAACATACACTATTTTCTAACTTAGGTGACACATTCTGATGTAAAAATCAGTGAATGAAAACTGAAATCCTGATTTATGGACCCCCTTCAGGCCTGACATGACATGATTTACTATAATCTATGTAACCTTAAGAAAACGTGTAGCTTTAATACTTTTCTGATGGCTAACAAAATTTTGCAATTTTCTAAACATAAATATTATGAATGTAATAAGACAAGCAATTGGCTTACCAAATTAAGAGGATCCAAAAGAACTATTAAGTCTGCTCAATCCTAACATCATGTTCCACTTTGTATAAATAGTACATTTGTGAATTATATACATAGTTTAAAATTTAATATATAGCAATATAGATTGGACAAGGTGACATCTATAATCATTAAACTTGATCAGTCTGAATTTGTTAAAAGCATTATGGTTCAGTTAATGTGTATCACCTGCTGAGCATTGTGGACATGGCTTATAGGGTTCAGCAGATTGCTATTCAATCATTAGGCACAGAAAAAACATTTGATAAATTCCAGAATTTTATACGAATATTATAAATTTAATCGGACAAACAGCTGTATTGTATAGTCCCTTACCTCTCTTATCTAACTCTCATACCCTCTTGGCAACTATTAAATGGCATTTGTACCAAAGATGTATATAAGGGTTGTAGACACTTTAGAACAATCTACAGCTCTGGGGAAAAAAATGAGACCACTGCAAAATAATCAGTGTTTTTTTATTATTATTATTATTATTATTATACAGTTGCATGTATTGGTGAGATGAACAGTTTTGTTTCATTTTTTTGTGAACTGCTGACAATATTTCTCAATGTTTTTTAGAGTGTATATTTAGGAAATGTCAAGGAAATGACAACACATAAAATAGCCCAAGATCATGCAGTATTTGCAGAGCTTTAATAACTCAAATAAAACAAAATGCAAATAATTTGTAAACAAATTGTGTTAATGCTTTGGCTAAATAACATTAAGAAATCAGTATTTGGTGGAATAACCCCGATTTGCATGCGTTTTGACATGATCTCCACCAGTTTTTCACATTGGTGTTGGGTAACTTTATACCACTCTTTTTGCAAAAAAGCAAACAACTCAGCTTTGCTTGATGGTTTGTGACCATCCATCTTCCTCTTGATGATATTCCAGATGTTTTCAATAGGGTTCAAATCTGGAGATTGGGCAGTGGTCTCTCATTTTTTTCCAGAGCTGTATATGTCCAGACACAGGATTTCAGAATATTGACTGAGGAGCAGAGAGTAATCCTCTGTGCTAATAACCGTTATACATGTCCAATCCTGAACACTAAGTTCCCAAGTCTAATCCACAGGAAGTCAGTTATTTTGAGTTGTTTGCAAAATGCACCCAATGGAATTTGAAATACTCCCCCTAGTGAATTGATACAACCGCCACCAACTCAGGCTAATATGATCTCAAGACATTGATAATGCCAAACTGCGAAGGGATTTTTGATATCTCAAACGGTTCAGCCGTGAGGAGCCCTCAAAATTATGGCGAATAAAAGGAAACGGGTGGTGGCTAATAACTTCTGTGTACATTAAGTGATCTACATGAAACCGTATGATTATGTTAAGAGTAGAAAGCTGATCGCATTAATATGACAACTATGAGTCTCTGTCATAGCGCCACCAATTTGCAGCAGGAAGTCTTTCACTTTTTGAACACTCTAATAATGTGTCCCTTACTTTCACCTGATTTGGTTCAAAATCAGTCAGAATAATGAGTGTGTATAATGAATCAGTCAAAGAAAATGAATGTTCTATCTTATGAGTGGAAAGGCCTAATGTTCCAAAATATTTCACATAGAGAGTGCAAATGTTTATGAGAAAGACCAATGTGGCTGGTCCCCGGCCATGGCACAGGGCTTTCACAGCGCCCCCTGGGACTTGCATGTATATGCATGAGATCCAGTAAACATTTAGATCTCATTCATCTAAATGACTTTCATCCACCTGTCATGGGCTCTGCTTAACAGGAAGTCAGTTATTTTGGGATGTTTGAAAAACGCACCCAATGGAATTTGATATACTCCTCCTAGGGGATTTATATGATTTTGACCAAACAGGGTCCCATATGATCTGAAGACGTTGAGGATCTAACATCTCAAACGGTTCAGCTGTGAGGAGCCCTTAAACTCATGGCAAATAAAAGGAAACAGGAAGTGGCTAATAACTTCTGTGTACATTGAGTGATGTACATCAAACCTCAACTTTATATTAAGAGAATAAAGCTGATCACACGGACATGACTACTATAAGTCTCAGTCATAGCGCCATCAACTAACAACAGCAAGAAGTGTGTCACTTTTGTCCCTTACTTTCACGTGATTTGCTTCAAAATCAGTCAGAATAATGATTGAATGATGTTGCTATGGTGAGGATTTAAATAAGGACATAATAGAAGAAAATTAATCTTCTTATATCTTAACAGTGGAAAGTCCTAATGCTACAAAACATGTTACATAGAAAGAACAACTGGTTGCGAGTAAGTTTGCTTAGTTTCATGATTTTGTGATGCTCAAATGGCTCACAACAAATTTTTCCATTTCTCAGTCCATTGATTAGACTCCTGCAGTACTAAACTATGTCCACTAGATAGATGAAGCTCTTTCCCCTTTATTTTTTTTTTAAATATGGCTTCATGTTCAATTTATATATACAGAGTCAGCCAAAAAATGTACATACACTTAAGGAAAAGAAAAATAGTATGATGAAGTAATATAGTAACATTGTCCCTTTTGACATCACTGGACATTGCTATGATCTGTTTCATTACACCCAAATTGGCACTTTTGTCTTTATTTAGTTTAGAAGGAGAGTCAGTTTTCTTTTTGCCATCAGTGTATATTTCCATGATCACTTTCATTACACCCAAATTGTCACTTTTGTCCTTTTGGTATTCCCCCTTTAAATGCATGTACCGACTTTGTATGGTGCACCTGGGCGGCGATGACGCCGTTGCTTGGGCCTGATCATCGTTGCTTGAAACTATATTATTATTATTATTATTATTATTATTATTATTATTACTTCACAAAATGTTCATCCCAAACTAGCTTAATGGGTATAGGTCTGGAGACTGTGCTAGACATTTCATGAAGCCTACTGTCTTGTTCTTTTCTTCTAATGTAGTTCTGACACTAAAGGTATGATTTAGGTCATTATCTTGGTGTAGCCTTTAGCTTACTCAATGGCATACAAAAACCTTGTGTGATGAATCAAAGAGTTAAGATTTTGATTCGACAGTCCATTAAGATTGTCTTCCAGTCGTCAGTAGTCCAAGCCCCTTTTCTTAATTTTAGTGGTTAAGGTGTTGGACTACTGATAAGAATGTTGAGTTCACATCCCAAGTCCACCAAGCTGCCACTGCACTGAGCAAGGCCCTTAACCCTCAATTGCTCAGTTAAAAAGAGATATGAAATATATGTCGCTCTGAATAAGGGTTTCTGCCAAATTACACAAACGTAAATTTATCTTACTGCTTTTTATCTTATGTACAGTTCCAGAGGGAACACAGATAGTGGCACACTAGTTGATGTCACTGACAATCTCTGTGTAGTCGTGTGTCTGTGGCCTCTAGGCAGCCTTGTAGCTTTGTCAGTGCACTGTCCATCACAACCCCGAAAGTGGGGTTTGGGATCAGCTGTGTATGCATTTCTGATATTAAAATTTTTAGATGCTTCCGGAGATTGCAGTGATTAAAATCTCTTTGTATAATAAAACTCTGGTGATCTGCTTCTGACATAGGTAGTGTGATTGTTTTCTATATTTAAATTCATGAAATGTACATGGAGGTAATTGTTGTTAAATCTTTTAACAGGTGCTTGAAAATGCAGAAGGTGCAAGGACAACTCCATCAGTTGTAGCATTCACAGCTGAAGGGGAGAGACTAGTGGGTATGCCAGCCAAAAGGCAAGCTGTCACTAATCCAAACAACACACTCTATGCAACCAAACGCCTGATTGGGAGACGCTTTGATGACCCTGAAGTACAGAAAGATTTGTAAGTTTTATATACTATGACTTTGTTTTTGTTCTTCTAATTATTATTATTATTATTATTATTATTATTATTATTATTATTAGGGGTCTAAACAGCAAAGGAGCATTGGTACTATTTAGTGATTTAATCATAACAGTTAACCCCAGGTATAGTATAGTATAAGCAGTGTGAAATGTGATTACAGATAACCCAGGATTCCATTTTGTCCAGGGTTTAGGATGACCCAGGGTTAACAATTCAAGTGTGAAAAGCCCTTCTGGGGCCTTCAGAAAGATTGTTGATGCTTATGAGTCTGGTAAAGAATATGTGAAAAGAATTTGTGATCAGCCATTCCACTGTACAAAAAATCATTTACAAGCAGAAAACATTTAAACTACTGCAAACATGGCCAGGTCAGGCCATCCAAGCAAATTCACTCCAAGAGCAGACCGCAAGATGCTTAAAGACATCTCCAAAAACCTACAGAGACTATACAAGTTTAATTATTATGGGAAGTGTGCAAGAATGAAACCTTCGCTGTCTAAGAAAAACATGAGGGAAAGACTGAAGTTTCCCAAAGAACACAGAGACAAATGCCAAAACTTGTGGAATAATGTGCTTTGTTTAGATGAGTCTAAAATTGAATTATTTGGACACCATAATAGGGTATGTTTGGCGTAACACAAATACAGCATTTCAGCAAATGAACGTCATACCAGCTATGAAACATGGAGGTGGCATTGTTATGGTTTGGGGATGCTTGGGGACAATCATAGAATCCATTATGAATTCTACATTGTATCAGAAGCTGCTTGAAGAACATGTAAGACCATCTGTCAAAAGATTGACGCTAACGCGGAACTGAACATTGCAACATGACAGTGACTCAAAACATACCAGTAAATCAACCAAGGCTGAAAAGTGAAAAATGGAGAATTCTGGAATGGCCATGTCAAAGCCCAGATCTAAATCCTATTGAGATCCTGTGAGGTGATTTAAAGAGACTGTATGCAAGAAACCCCCCAAAAATCACACAGCTGAAGGAATTTTGCATTGAGGAGTGGGGGAAACTTCATTCCAGTCGAGGTTAATTCAGCCAATGGGGAAACACTAGCTATTGCATGGGGTGTCCTAACTTTTCCCTCAGGTGCAATACACATTTTGTTGATTTTCTTTTTAGTGAAAACAGTCATATTTTCTTGTTTACATGCACTTACACCACTTTCATCTACAGGTACAAATTAAAACAACTTCAGAAATGGACATGTTGACATTTCATTATATATATATATATATATAGTGTGTGTGTACTCCTGAACAAAATCTCGGGACCGGGGTAACATTACAAGTTGCATTTTGTGCTGGTCAATCGTAACTAGGTTGTAAGTACTGCTTCAAAATGCCAAAAGAAGGAACAAGAGCAAGAGAAAAAATGGAGAGCAATTTACTGAAAACTGAATTTAAACTCAAACACACTGTTCATCAGCTGATCAAAAGTTTAAAACCATAGCCTTAAGTTAAAATCTCAGCAAAAATATGGCTTTCATGTCATTGCCATCAGGAGGTAATAACAGTGTGACTGCCTGAAGGACAAAGTACAAAGGCTTTCTGTCTTTGAATGTGTCATGATTGTTGAGCTGCACAAGCATGGCCTCTTGCAATGCGCCATCGCTGCAGAGGGTGGACGCAGTAAGACAGTCATTTTAAATTTCTTAAAAGATTCTGAGTTATGGGACAAAAAAGTCAAGTGGTAGACCCAAAAAAAAAATTCACCTGCACTGAGCAGGAGGGTCTGACGGGCTGTCTGTCAAGCTAGGCCAATTGTTGACCCAAATTAAGCCCCTTACTGATGCTGGCTGCAGCCCAATAACCATAAGATGGCATCTGCAAGAGAACAAAGTCTTAAAAGGCCAAGTCTCCTCCCATGCCACAAACTTGCCCATTTGGAATTTGCAAGGGAGCATCAAACATGAGAAATTGAAAAGTGGAAGTAAGTTTTATTCTTTGACGAGAAAAATTTAACCTGGATGGTCCTGATGGCTTCCAAAGTTAATGGCATGTAAGGAAATCCCACTGGAGATGTTTTCTACATGGCCCAGTGGAGGAGGCTACATCATGATCTGGGGTGCTTTTTCCTTCAATAGGAAGATTGAGCTTCAGGTTTTGCCGGGGCATCAAACAGCGGCTGGCTATGTGGACATGTTGCAGCGGGCATCCCTCTTGACTGTGCGGTAATGACTGGGTCTTTCATTGTGCAGTTCACAATGCCCATCTGAAGAAGGACTTCTTCCAGGAGAATAACGTCACTCTTTTGAACCATCCTGTGTGTTCCCCTGATCTAAATCCCACTGAGAATGTTTGGGGATGGGTGGCAAGGGAAGTTTACAAAAATGGAGATCAGTTCCAGACTGTGGATACCCTTCGTGAAGCCATCTTCACAACATGGAATAATGTTCCCACCAGCCCCCTGGAAACAGTCGCATCAAGCATGCCGAAACCAATGTTTGAAGTGATCAACAAGGACAGTGGGGCTACTCACTACTAAGTCATTTTTTGACACTTTTAGTCCTGTTGTTGGTTTTTTTGGTCTATGGTCTTAAACTTTTGATCAGCTGATGAATAGCATGTTTGAGTTTAAATTCAGTTTTCAATAAATTGCCTGCTCTATTTTTTGTCTTTTGCTCTTGTTTCTTCTTTTGGCATTTTGAAGCATTACTTACAACCTGGTTATGATCCACCAGTGCAAAATGCAAATACTTAGAATGTTTCCCCCGGTCTTAAAATTTTGTTCAGGAGTGTGTGTGTGTGTGTGTGTGTGTACAGTATCTCACAAAACTGAGTACACCCCTACATTTTTGTAAATATTTTATTATAACTTTTCATGTGACAACACTGAAGAAATGACACTCTGCTACAATGTAAAGTAGTGAGTGTACAGCCTGTATAACAGTGTAAATTTGCTGTCCCCTCAAAATAGCTCAACACACAGCGATTAATGCAATTAACCGTTGGCAACAAAAGTGAGTACACCCCTAAGTGAAAATGTCCAAATTGGGCCCAATTAGTCATTTACCCTCCCCGGTGTCATGTGAGTTGTGTTACAAGGTCTTAGGTGTGAATGGGGAGCAGGTGTGTTAAATTTGGTGTTATCGCTTTCACATCCTCTCATACTGGTCGCTGGAAGTTCATCATGGCACCTCATGGCAAAGAACTTTGGAGGATCTGGAAAAAAGAATTGTTGCTCTACATAAAGATGGCCTAGGCTATAAGAAGATTGCCAAGACCCTGAAACTGAGCTGCAGCATGTATGGGCAAGACCATACAGCGGTTTTACAGGACAGGTTCCACTCAGAACAGGCCTCGCCATGGTCGACCAAAGAAGTTGAGTGCATGTGCTCAGCGTCACATCTGGAGGTTGTCTTTGGGAAATAGACGTATGAGTGCTGCCAGCATTGCTGCAGAGGTTGAAGGTGTGGGGGGTCAGTCTGTCAGTGCTCAGACCATACGTCACACAATGCATCAAATTGGTCTGCATGGCTGTCGTCCCAGAAGGGGGACGGAATCACCTGAAGATGATGCACAAGAAAGCCCCCATACAGTTTGCTGAAGATAATCGGACTAAGGACATTACTGGAACCATGTCCTGTGGTCTGATAAGACCAAGATAAACTTATTTGGTTCAGATAGTGGCGGCAACCAGGTGAGGAGTACAAAGACAAGTGTGCCTTGCCTACAGTCAAACATGGTGGTGGGAGTGTCATGGTCTGGGCCTCCATGAGTGCTGCCAGCACTGGGGAGCTACAGTACATTTAGGGAACCATGAATGCCAACATGTACTGTGACATTCTGAAGCAGAGCATGATCCCTTCTCTTCGGAGACTGGGCCGCAGGACAGTATTCCAACGTGATAACGACCCCAAACACACTTCCAAGACGACCACTGCTTTGCTAAAGAAGCTGAGGGTAAAGGACTGGCCAAGTATGTCTCCAGACCTAAACCCTAAGGTGGGGGAGCACAAGGTCTCTAACATCCACCAGCTCTGTGATGTCATCATGGAGGAGTGGAAGAGGACTCCAGTGGCAACCTGTGAAGCTCTGGTGAACTCCATGCCCAAGAGGATTAAGGCAGTGCTGGAAAATATGCTGGAAATGGCAACTGTTCTTGCAACTGTGTGTGTGTGTAATTAATATATATATATATATATATATATACTATATTGCCAAAAGTATTCGCTCACCCATCCAAATAATCAGAATTAGGTGTTCCAATCACTTCCATGGCCACAGGTGTATAAAATCAAGCACCTAGGCATGCAGACTGTTTTTACAAACATTTGTGAAAGAATGGGTCGCTCTCAGGAGCTCAGTGAATTCCAGCGTGGAACTGTGATAGGATGCCACCTGTGCAACAAATCCAGTCGTGAAATTTCCTCTCTCCTAAATATTCCACAGTCAACTGTCAGCTGTATTATAAGAACGTGGAAGTGTTTGGGAACGACAGCAACTCAGCCACGAAGTGGTAGGCCACGTAAACTGACGGAGCGGGGTCAGCGGATGCTGAGGCGCATAATGCGAAGAGGTCGCCAACTTTCTGCAGAGTCAATCGCTACAGACCTCCAGACTTCATATGGCCTTCAGATTAGCTCAAGAACAGTGCGCAGAGAGCTTCTTGGAATGGGTTTCCATGGCCGTAGCAGCTGCATCCAAGCCATACATCACCAAGTGCAATGCAAAGCGTCGGATGCAGTGGTGAAAGAACGCCGCCACTGGACTCTAGAGCAGTTGAGACGCGTTCTCTGGAGTGACGAATCGCGCTTCTCCATCTGGCAATCTGATGGACGAGTCTGGGTTTGGCGTTTGCCAGGAGAACGGTACTTGTCTGACTGCATTGTGCCAAGTGTAAAGTTTGGTGGAGGGGGGATTATGGTGTGGGGTTGTTTTTCAGGAGCTGGGCTTGGCCCCTTAGTTCCAGTGAAAGGAACTCTGAAGGCTTCAGCATACCAAGACATTTTGGACAATTCCATGCTCCCAACTTTGTGGGAACAGTTTGGAGCTGGCCCCTTCCTCTTCCAACATGACTGTGCCCCAGTGCACAAAGCAAGGTCCATAAAGACATGGATGACAGAGTCTGGTGTGGATGAACTTGACTGGCCTGCACAGAGTCCTGACCTCAACCCGATAGAACACCTTTGGGATGAATTAGAGCGGAGACTGAGAGCCAGGCCTTCTCGTCCAACATCAGTGTGTGACCTCACAAATGCGCTTCTGGAAGAATGGTCAAAAATTCCCATAAACACACTCCTACACCTTGTGGACAGCCTTCCCAGAAGAGTTTAAGCTGTTACAGCTGTAAAGGGAGGACCGACGTCATATCGAACCCTATGGATTAGGAATGGGATGTCACTTAAGTTCATATGCGAGTCAAGGCAGGTGAGCGAATACTTTGGGTAATATATATATTACACTATATTGCCCAAAGTATAAGACCATCAGGCATAACATTATGACCACCTGCCTAATATTGTGTTGGTCCCCCTTTTGCTGCCAAAAACGCCCTGACCTGTCATGCACTGTGTGTTCTGATACTTTTCTATCACAACCAGCGTTAACTTCTTAAGCAAATTGAGCAACAGTAGCTCTTCTGTTGGATCAGATCACATGGGCCAGCCTTTGCTCCCCAAGTGCATCAATGAGCCTTGGCTGCCCATGCCCCTATTGCCCATGACCCTCACCACTGTTCCTTCCTTGGACCACTTTTGATAGGTACTGACCACTGCAGACCGAGAACACCCCAGAAGAGCTGCAGTTTTGTAGATGATCTAAAGTTCCCTTATTCAGACCAAATGCCTGCCTTTTGATGCCTGATATAGTATTGTTTTTGGTTATGCTTAAAGTAATTAATTGCTAATATACTTCATATGGGGAAATTTTGCCTTTTTTGCAAGTGTCAGTGGTGGCTCTTTTTTTTGTACAGTGGCTAGCTAGTAAACTGGTAAAACACTTCGTGTCTATTAATGACTGGTAAATGTACTCTTTATTTAGATGAATTTTGTTATATAATATAGTATGTTGCAAGAGCATCAATTGAAAATTGAAAATTGAAATATCAAATTAAAAAATAAATAAGTCACATGAGTCAGAAGGTGGGAGAAGGTGGGAGTGGAGGATGCCATTACCTACATGCAACACAGATCCCCCTCTCACCTGGACAGCGGCAGCGGGGCTGTGGGAATAACATTTTTGGACTTCTCCAGTGCATTCAACACTATCTAGCCGCTGCTCCTCAGAGACAAATTAACAGAGATGGGAGTAAACTCACACCTGATCGCGTGGATCACAGACTACCTGACCGGCAGACCTCAGTATGTGAGACTGGGGGATTGCAGGTCTGACACTGTGGTCAGCAGTACTGGGGCACCACAAGGGACAGTTCTCTCTCCGGTCACCAGCTACACCTCGGACTTTCAGTATAGCTCAGAGCTCTGCCACGTGCAAAAGTTTGCGGACGATACTGCTATCGTTGGCTGTATCAGGAAGGGGCAGGTGGAAGAGTACAGAAAACTGATACAGGGCTTTGTTGCATGGTGTGTGATGTTAACCATCTACACCTCAACACTACAAAGACCAGGGAGATGGTGGTGGACTTTAGGAGGCCCAGGCCTGAGCCTGTAACCATCAACGGCGACTGTGTGGAGTTTGTCAAGACCTACAAGTACCTTGGAGTACAGCTGGATGAAAGAATGGACTGGACCTCCAACACAGACGCTCTGTGTAGGAAAGGACAGAGCCGGCTGTACTTCCTAAGAAGGCTGGCTTCCTTTAACATCTGCAAAAAGCTGCTGCAGATGTTCCATCAGACTGTTGTGGCGAGTGCCCTCTTCTATGCGGCAGTGTACTGGGGAGGCAGCACAAAGAAGAAGGACGCCTCACATCTGGACAAGCTGGTGAGGAAGGCGAGCTCGATTGTGGGCTCAGAACTGGACAGCCTGACATCAGTGGCAGAGAGGAGGGTGCTGAGCAGGCTCCTGTCCATCATGGACAATCCACTGCATCCACTGTACATCATCTCCAGACAGAGAAGCAGCTTCAGTGACAGGTTGCTGTCACTGCCCTGCTCCACTGACAGACTGAGGAGGTCGTTCCTCCCCTATGCTATGCGACTCTTTAATTCAACACGGGTTGAGAGAAGTCAGTGTTGACACTACTCTTCTCTCTGTCCTGGACTGTACAATAAACCACACACTACACACAATACACCCCGGTTTATACAGAACTCTCAATAAACTGAGATTTGCACAGGACTCAAACACCTTAAACACTTGTTTTGCCCATTACTTATCTTGTTTCTCATCTCATTCGCCATATTTATTCCTAAATCTCTGTATTTAGTATTTTCTACTATATTTTGTTATATTCTGCTATGTTTTGTAATATTTTATTTTATATATTTTTTTGTTGCATTTTTGTACTCTATTTTGGTTTTTTTAGTATTTTTGTTATATTCCTTCCTATTTTTTCTATTACCTATGTTAATGGATACTGCTGGAAACTGTGAATTTCCCTTTGGGATGAATAAAGTATCTATCTATCTATCTATCTCTCTATCCATCTATTGGCCTATCGGCATGCAGCCTGTCACATCTGAATTCTAGAAAAATGAGTTATATAATAACGCAGTTGTGTCACACTCAAGCCAATTGGACCCACCCAGTGCTTGTAAAAAGAAAAGGTATTTGTGAAAGACACCTTTCTGTACAATGCAAGCTCTTTCCATGTGTGTACATTTATTTTCCGCTTGTGGTTGTAATTTACTGTGAGTGATGTGTACAAGCAGTAATAAGGCGCTTAGATTTTTCTCACAGCAATACTTTGCTTTTCTGTCAGACACAATCTTCTGCCTAGCCTAAGATGAACAGGAAAGTAATAATAATTATGATGACAATCCTCGTCGTTAATAGTAGTAGATGACGGTTATTAGCATTGCTACTATTGCCAAGAGTGTTATGCACAATGAACAAACTAGCTGTGTGGTTCTTCATTTGCAGAAAGAATGTCCCCTATAAGATAGTACGTGCCTCCAATGGAGATGCCTGGATAGAGGCACATGGAAAGCTGTACTCACCTAGCCAGGTTGGGGCCTTTATTCTGATGAAGATGAAAGAGACTGCAGGTAAGAGACCCTTTACAATATTAAAGTGACAATATTTTCACAAGACACAAGCAATTGCTATAATTGTTTGAAATAAAGGCAATAATTAAAAGGGCATGAGTGTATGTTCATTTCTGTTAGTGCTCTTTTTCAGAGAGTTATTTGGGCCATATGGTGAAGAATGCTGTTGTGACTGTACCAGCCTATTTTAATGATTCTCAGAGACAGGTAAAGACTGCAGAAGCTAATCTGATCATTAGAAAAATCTCATAAATATGAAATTTATATAAAAATCTAGACATTTTTGCTTAAGTCAAGAGTCAAGGTTTCCATAAGTCAGTCTGTTACCTTACCTCTACTTTACCACTATTTACAGTGGGGCAAATAAGTATTTGATACACTGCCGATTTTTCAAGTTTTCCCACTTACAAAGAATAGAGAGATCTGTAATTTTCATCATAGGTACACCTCAACTATGAGAGACAGAATGTAAAAAAAAAAATCCAGAAAATCACATCGTATGATTTTTAAATAATTATTGCATAATTATTTAATTTTTAATAATTTATTGCATGAAAAAAGTATTTGATACAATAGAACTTAATATTTGGTACAGAAACGTTTGTTTACAATTACAGAGGTCAGACATTTCCTGTAGTTCTTGACCAGGTTTGCACACACTGCAGTAGGGATTTTGGCCCACTCCTCCATACAGGTCTTCTCCAGATCTTTCAGGTTTTGGGGCTGTCGCTGGGCAACATGGAGTTTCAGCTCCCTCCATAGATTTTCTATTGGGTTCAGGTCTGGAGACTGGCTAGGCCATTTCAGGACCTTGAAATGCTTCTCATGAAGCCACTCCTTAGTTGCCTTAGCTGTGTGTTTGGGGTCATTGTCATGTTGGAAGACCCCGCCACGACCCATCTTCAATGCTCTTACTGAGGGAAGGAGGTTGTTGCCCAAAATCTCGCAATACATGGCCCCATCCATCCTCTTCTCAATACAGTGCAGTTGTCCTGTCCCCTTTGCAGAAAAGCATGATACCCCCAAAGCATGATATTCCCCCCCCCCCCCATGCTGCACGGTTGGGATGGTGTTCTTGGGATTGTACTCATCCATCTTCTTCCTCCAAACACGGCGAGTGGAGTTTATACCAAAAAGTTCTATTTTGGTCTCATCTGACCACATGACCTTCTCCCATGCCTCCTTTGGATCATCCAGATGGTCTTTGGCAAACTTCAGACGGGCCTGGACATGTGCTGGCTTGAGCAGGGGGACCTTGCGCATGCTGCAGGATTTTATCCATGATTGTGTAGTGTGTTACTAATGGTAACCTTTGAGACTGTGGTCCCAGCTCTCTTCAGGTCATTGACCAGGTCCTCCCGTGTAGTTCTAGGCTGATCTCTCACCTTTCTCAGGATCATTGATGCTCCACAAGGTGAGATCTTGCATGGAGCCCCAGTCCGAGGGAGATTGACAGTCATCTTGAATTTCTTCCATTTTCTAATCATTGCACCAACAGTTGTTGCCTTCTCACCAAGCTGTTTGCCTATTGTCCTGTAGCCCATCCCACGCTTGTGCAGGTCTAGAATTTTGTCCCTGGTGTCCTTAGACAGCTCTTTGGTCTTGACCATAGTGGAGAGGTTGGAGTCTGATTGATTGAGTGTGTGGGCAGGTGTCTTTTATACAGGTAATGAGTTCAAACAGGTGCAGTTAATACAGGTAATGAGTGGAGGATAGGAGGGCTTCTTAAAGACAAACTAACAGGTCTGTGAGAGCCAGAATTCTTGCTGGTTGATAGGTGATAATACGTTTTTCATGCAATAAAATGAAAATTAATTATTTAAAAATCATACGATGTGATTTTCTGGATTTTTTTTACATTCTGTCTCATAGTTGAGGTGTACCTATGATGAAAATTACATATCTCTCTATTCTTTGTAAGTGGGAAAACTTGAAAAATCAGCAGTGTATCAAATGCTTATTTGCCCCACTGTATATCCATAGGCACAGCCATTTTATTCATTCATTTTCCCCTTTTATTCTTTTGCCCATATTCACTTTGTTGTAATGTAAAGAATGTTGTATACATTGTTTTTTTTTTAATTACTTTGCTGCTGTTATGGATATTCATATATATATATAATATCCATTCCCTTTGGGATGAAAAAAGTTGACAATTTGTTAGCAGTTTGGTATCTGTGACAGAACCTAGATCCGAAGGTGGGGCCTCCTTGGGCCCTAACTCTCAAACTAACTACAGGACTTAAAATACACTTATAATCCTTAAAAGACTTGCAGGACTATAAGGATACTTTTGATAGATACTGATCACTGCAGACCAGGAACACCCCACAAGAGCTGCAATTCTGGAGATGCTCTGATCCATTCATCTAGCCATCACAATTTGGCCCTTGTCAAACTCGCTCAAATTCTTACGCTTGCCCGTTTTCCTTGCTTCAACTTTGAGGATTATGATTATCCCCTGATCATGGCAGCTGTTAGCAGGTGGGATATACCAGGCAGAAATTGAATATTGAATTGAATATATTCAATTTCTGCCTAGTATATCCCACCTGCTAACAGCTGCCATGATGTGGGGATAATCATAATTAAGAAGAAAAACAGAAACAACTAAATAGTAAGTGAATAAGTCAACTTCTGATCAAGTAAGAAATGAAAAACTTTTGTTATATTCTTGTGTTCTTCATCAGCATTCCTAATCTGAAATTATAATTTTCACGTTTCAGTGCATTATTGCTGGTCCCCTTTGATTTTTACTTTATACAAAGTACTTCATTCTCTTCTTGTGCCCCATTAATTTATTGTTTGTTTTTGTGTGTTTGTTTGTTTATGACCAGTGTCAGAAATTTAGTCTCAGTAATTCTGATTCTATTTGCTGACTAATCTTATGAGCAGATGCTCATTTTTTTATTTGTATAATCTGTAATGCTGCTTTGATTACAGGCAACCAAAGATGCTGGTCAGATTGCAGGTTTAAATGTGCTCAGAGTCATCAATGAGCCTACAGCAGCAGCTCTGGCATATGGACTTGACAAGACTCAGGACAAGGTGTAAGTGGAACATTTGTCAGACAGTTGTTGGCATGTTTGAGGTGGTGCCATATTACAGTTGTTGACATGTTGCATTTTATTTATTCATGTCTGTTCATCACCTTACAGTATTGCAGTGTATGATCTCGGAGGAGGCACCTTTGACATATCGATTTTAGAGATCCAGAAAGGAGTTTTTGAAGTGAAATCTACCAATGGTGACACATTCTTAGGTGGTGAAGATTTTGATCAGTATCTGCTAAGGCATATAGTGAAAGAGTTCAAGCGAGAGGTTTGTATACGTTTCTTTGTTTACCCATACCCCTTTGAGTATATGACTACATTAGTCTTTAAACTAAATCAGTAATTAAGTAAGTAGCTACTTGGAACAGTTTGTTATAAATAGTGTTTTACTTCTATTTGATGCTCAGAAGATGTAGACAGAAATTTGTCTTAATGGATATAAATGGATATTTTACTTATTAAATTCGACTTTTGGCATACAAAATTTATACACTGAATATTTTCTGAATCATTTTACATCAATCTACAAACAAAAATATTGGTAAATACATTGGGGGAAATTAATATTTAAAAAAATGTATTCCTAAATTCTCTAGCTTTTCAAAAAAGGCATGCCAACAATAGCTAACGCGCTAATTTTGAATGACAATAACTAAATATTTTTGTATGTGGCAATAATAGTATGATGCTTAGTCCACTTTTTAGGTGTGAGTTTAGAATCGATTATGTAACTATATGTATTTTTATAAAGGAACATTTGTTTCACTGTGGAATAATTTATGCCCACTTTAAATGTTTTCAGTGAGGTGCCCTTCTAAATTTTAAATAATGTTAAATTTTCTCTTGAAAGGATTTAATAACAATTCTTTGTATTTATTACCTTCCTGAAATTTATTTACACTTTATCTATAAATGCTTTTGTAACTATACTGCTAGTGGGTGAGATATATTAGATAGCAAGTGAACATTTTGGTCTCAAAGTTGATGTGTTAGAAGCAGGCAAAATAGGCAAGAATTTAAGTAAGTTTGACAAGGGCCAAGTTGTGATGGCTAGATGACTGGATCAGAACATCTCCAAAATGTAGCTCTTGTGGGGTGTTCCCAGTCTGCAGTGGTCAGTATCTGTCAAAAGTGGTCCAAGGAAGGAACAGAAGAAGTTAATGCTGGTTCTGATAGAAAGGTGTCAGAATACACATGCATTGCTTTTTGTTGCAAATGGGGCTGTATAGCCACAGACCAGCCAGTGTGCCAATGCTAATCCCTGTGAACCACTGAAAGTGCCAAGAATGGGTATGTGAGCATGAGAACTGGACCACAGAGCAATGGAAAAAGATGGCCTGGTCTGATGAATCAGGTTATATTTTAGTTCATGTGGATGGCCGGGTGTGTGTTGCTTACCCTAAGGAACACATGGCACCAGGATCCACTATGGGAAGATGGCAAGCCAGGGGAGAAAGTGTCATGTTTTGGACTGTGTTCTTCTGGGAAACCTTTGGTCCTGCCATACATTAAATGGTGTTTTGAATAGCTTTATACCATTGTTTGAAGCAACTGCATGCCATATTTTATATAAAAATTAAAAAAGCTGGAAACATTCTTCCTGGAAAACATCTATTACTTAAGACTCAAATGTCAATTATACATTGCTTTGGTTTCTTTAAATAAAAAAAAAATTAAAGGAAAAATATGCATGGTATAAATAACGTTAGCCTACATTCATAAGTTAATTTTATTTTTAGTGTAAGTAATTGCGTGAGGGGATGAAACATCTCTTATCCAGTGCACTTATGAGTATTTTAAACCCAGCACTGTAAACTGTATTAATTGGCGGTCATGTCTTTTCCAATGAAATGCGTAATCGCTTCAGTTATCTCCATTCGTCTTGGAGAACCTGCCGGATATGGAGAAGCACAAAACAACGACATTATGATGGGAGTCTGTGTTGCAGTTCTCGCATGGCTTGTTGCTTTTTTCTACACTAAAACACTGGTCATATTGCAGTCTGTGGCTGAATTTTAAATGATTGAATTAATTCGTGGTGTTGCTTGATGGTGCAGAAACACAATATAGCATGCCACATGACATCATCGCTAGTGAATCCAAAATAATTCCACACCACAGATAAAGCATTTCTTTTCGGTTCTAATTGATTAGTCTCAATAATAATAATAAAAAAATTATACGGTGAAACCTTGACTTACGAGTGACTCAACTTACTTCATATAAAATATGTATGTGTACAGGAAATGCAAAAGATTTCTAATCCATAGATAGATAGATAGATAGATACTTTATTCATCCCAAAGGGAAATTTAAAGCTTTTAAATTTAAAGGATGAAGGAATATAACACAAAAAAAATACTAAATAGCAAAATTTAAGGGTACAAAAGTATAACAGAAAATATAACACAAAAATATGACAAATAACCTATAATAAAATAAATATAACAAAAATACTAAATACAGATAGTTAAAAATTATAGCAAAAAATTCTGAATACAGAGATTTAAGGAATATGATGAGTAATATGCAAAAAAAAAAAACAAGAGTTTAAAGGTACAGACCTAGTGAGGTGATGTGCAAAAACCAGGTATGTGCAAAAACTGTGTGTTTGAGTCCTGTGCAAATCTCAGTGTATTAAATGTTCTGTGCAAACCAGAGTGTATGGTGTAAAGTTCGTTGTACAGTCCAGGACAGAGAGTAGTGTCAGCACTGACTTTTCCCACCCCGAAGCTTCTCTGTCTGGAGATAATGTTGTACAGTGGATGAAGTGGATTGTCCATGATGGACAGGAGCCTGCTCAGTGACTGTCTCGCTGCCACTGATATCAGGCTGTCCAGTTGAGCCCACAATCGAGCCCGCCTTCCTCACCAGCTTGTCCAGACATAAGGCGTCCTTCTTCTTGATGCTGTCTCCCAGCACACTGCCGCATAGAAGAGGGCAATCGCCACAACAGTCTGATAGAACATCTGCAGCAGTTTTTTTGCAGATGTTAAAGGATGCCAGCCTTCTTACGAAGTACAGCCGGCTCTGTCCATTCCTGCACAAGAGCGTCTGTGTTGGCAGTCCAGTCCATTTTATCATCCAGCTGTACTCCAAGGAATTTGTAGGCCTTGACAAACTCCACACAGTTACTGTTGGTCAAAGGCTCCACTTGAGGCCTAGGCCTCCTGAAGTCCAGCACCATCTCCCTGGTGTTTGTGGTTTTGAGGTGCAGATGGTTAAAGTCACACCATGCAACGAAGTCCCGTATCAGTTTTCTGTACTCCTCCTGCTGTCCCTTCCTGATACAGCCAACGATAGCACTGTCATCCGCGAATGTTTGCACGTGGCAGAACTGAGTTATACTGAAAGTCCAACGTGTACAGGATGAACAGGACCAGATAGAGCACAGTCCCTTGTGGTGCTCCCGTACTGCTGACCACAGTGTCAGACTTGCAATCCCCCAGTTGCATGTACTGAGGTCTGCCTGTCAGGTAGTCTGTGATCCACGTGACCAGGTGTGAGCTTACTCCCATCTCTGTTAATTTATCTCTGAGGATCAGCGGCTGGATGGTGTTGAAAGCACTGGAGTAGTCCAAAAATGTTATTCTCACAGCCCTGCTGCCGCTGTCCAGGTAAGAGAGGGATCTGTGTAGCATGTAGGTAATGGCATCCCCACCTTCTCCTGGTATGCAAACTGCATTGGGTTGAGGGTGTGGCGGACCTGTGGCCTCATGTGGTGTAGCAGCACCCACTCCATGATCTTCATTATGTGAGATGTCAGGGCGACTGGCCAAGGTACCCTCTCCTGTTCCAGGCTCAGGTTAAAGATGCACTGTAGAGGGTCTCCCAGTTCCATTGCACAGGCCTTCAGTAGTCGTGGATATGCTCAATCGGGGGTCACAGCTTTGCTGGGATGGAGCCTCCTCAGCTCTCCGTACACCTGGGCTGCTGTGATTGTGGGTGGAGGGATATATTCTCCTCCTCTGTGCCACAGTTGTTCTCAGTGGGTAGATTGAATGCAGTGAAGTGTGGGTGGGGGGTGCAGTGTACTGAGGTGTGAATGAGGTTGAAGAAATTGTTCATCTGGTTCGCTATTCCCACACCTCCTTCAATGGTGTAACCCCGCTTCGAACTGCATCCGGTTATTTTCTTCATCCCGCTCCACACTTCCTTCAAATTGTTATTTGCAACATTTGCTCCAGCTTCGTCCTGTACTACTCCTTTGCCTCCCTAAGCCTCCCTCTGCACACGCTTGAGCTCCTTTTGATCACCATCCCTAAAAGCCCTTTTTTTTCTGGTTCAGAAATCCCTTGATGTCACTTGTGATCCAGGGCTTGTTGTTTGCATAGCAGCGTACAGTTCTTACTGCAACAACAACATCCATACAGAAATTGAGGTAGTCAGTAGTGCAGTCAACATCCTCCTCGATGTTCCCACTGTGCGACCCCTGCAGTATATCCCAGTCTGTGTCCCCGAAGCAGGCTCTCAGTATCTGTTCTGCTTCAGGAGACTACTTCCTGAATGAGCGTATGGTTTTTGGTAGTCTCCTTGCTATTGGTTAATAGTGAGGCTGAACATGGTTGTGGTCTGCTTTCGCCAGTGCAGGCAGTGGGGTGGCCCTGTATACGTCCTTTACATTGGCATACGGTAAATTGATAGGTCCATTTCCCCTGGTGTTACAGTCCACATATTGGAAGAAAGCAGGTAGTGTTGTGTCCAGACTAACATGATTAAAGTCCCCAGAGATTAACACCATCACCTCGCGGTGTTGTGTTTGTAACCTAGCAACAGTGGAGTGGATGACGTCACACGCTACCTCTGTTTCGGCGCGTGGGGGGATGTAAAACAATGAGAATGATGCCGTGTCCAAACTCTCTGGGCAAGTAATAGGGACGCAAACTTACAGTCAGAAGTTTGATATCCCTGCAGCATTTGGAGATTTTTATGCTCACATGCCCAGGATTACACCACCTCGTGTTCACATAAATGGCGAGTCCTGCTCCTTTCCGCTTCCCGCAGACTTTAGTGTGTCTGTCCGCCCTGACCGTGCTGAAGCCGGGTAGCTCCACGTTAGCATCTGGAATGCTAGACGTGAGCCATGTTTCACAGAAGTGCAATAATCTAAATCTACTCTGTAGATTTTATCATTTTTCACCAGCGCAGCCAGCTTGTCGATCTTGTTCGGTAGCAAGTTCATGTTTCCCTTGATTACAGAAGGTACCGAAGGCTTATATTGCCACTTCTTCGCTAGCTGCTTAGCATTTAGCTTGGCGCTGGCTCTGCAGCCACGATACTGCCTCCTCACCTCGTGAGGTAAATGGGGAACCACGCCGGCAGGGGACTTTTTTAGAGCAAGAAGTTGGTTTCTCAAATAAACAAGTTTTGGCTTGTGAAGGTCCAAAGTCAAAGAAGCTTTGTCACTTCAACCATATATAGCAGATGCAGTACACAGTGAAGTGAAACAACGTTCCTCCTAGACCAGAGGTGCTACACAGAACACAGACAAAGTACAGTGACGCAGACAAACATAGAGCTATGACATAGATAAAAAAAAAATTAAACTATAATTTAAAATTTAAAATTAAACTATACTTAAGGTGCAGTCTTTAAGAACTAGACATACAACAGAAGTGCACAGGAAGACAAGACAGTGCAGACAAACAACATATAGGCCGACTTTGTGCAATGAACAAGACAATGTGCAAAGAACAGTGTATACAATGATTGCAGATATTAAAGCGACACATGTAAACAGGATTAATATAAATAAATATAAATGTAAAGCGTCATCTTGGTATCTATCCATATCCATAGGATAGATAATCAGATGTGCACACAAAAAAAGAACGAAAAAACACAGGGAAAAAAGCAAGGCCCACCCGGAGCTGTTGGAAAGGCTGCCACTCGCTGTGGTGCTGGAAGTAGATGTACATAGTAGATGTAGATAGTACATTATTTATCATTTAAGAGTCATTGTCCTATCAAGAGCTGTAAGGTAACCAAATGTTTTTTCGAAGATAAATTCTATGAATTTTGGTAACAGCATATGGAAGTTTAACCCAGAGAGATTCTTTCCCTTTGGCACACACTCACCCTTGCCTCTTGGTCTTAGTTCTTAGATTTTCATTTGGGGTGCCTGCCATCTGTAATTTGGCCAGTGGTATAAATCATGAAGTTTGTCAAGGACTGAGAAGGTCATCCCTTGGTCTGAGTTGCTATAATCCTCTCGGTTGTTTGTAGAACAGTTGAAATTAGGTATGCGCAAACCAGCAGTAATTATTAGGCTCCTTACTGTCTTTGATCAGGGGAGACAAAACAATTCACCCTCACTCAAACAAGGAGAATTTCTGTTCAGAACTTTCCCCCTGAAATCTCTGTCCTTTGTGCTCCTAAATTGCACCACAGCATCAGATAAGCTAACACAAGTAATAAAATGGTTTTATTTTATATTCTAAAATGTATATGTACTACATTTACATTTACATTATTCTCTTCATATCAAAATTGCTGGCTATGCATGCTAAACAGGTGGAAATTTTGTTTCCACATTTCTGTTTAGCTCAGAGAACAAACAAGGTCTCATTATTGTGAAACTTGTGTGACTACTCCTTGCAGCTAACCAACAGTTGGTTTAGTCTGTTTTCTCTCTGGATTGGCTCTGGATTGTCACACATTCAGTAGGCCTGTCAGAGACTGTGTGCTATGCTGCAAGAATTGTGAGCAGCAGCTTCCTGAGTGGGATGGACATCGTCCTGCCCACCTTGCGTTCAAAGCTGCTTCAATTATGTATGAAGCTTATGGACACTGAGCCACTGGATGTCAAGGTGGTGCCCGAAAACATTGTGGGCTTCATCACCATGCCGCTTTACTGTATTACTGTGCCAGACATCATCTTCACTAATTACGCATTTACATCTGCAATGTAATCTCTGACTGATGAAGGTGTACGTCCCTAATTAGCTAAAACACTATATTTGAGAACCTATGCTTGCCTAAAATCTTAAGATTACCTGCTGTGTCAGGCACCCTGTCTCCCAGTATGCACCTAATCAGTGCTGTTGGAGCACCTAAAGGCACAGAGAGCTGCATGTTTGACATGAATTGTTTTGTATTGTACCTTGTGGGAACATAGGCATAATCTTTTTAAAAGAGCAGACATTGATTTCCTCTGCTTGACAGAAAACAAAAGCATCTTGGTGCCCATTGAATATGTCAATAATAATTATAATAACTATCTGCATACAGTAATATGTGATAATTATAAATGTTCCTGAGAAACAGCTGTTTAAATTTAAATCCAACCCCTATGTATAAGTAGCACTCCAATTATCTATTTGAGTGAAATCGCAGAAGTCGAATAGTTTTTCGATAATTTGGTCAAATTGGAGCCAAGCTGCCTGAATATTTCAGGCAGTAAAGGCAGAGAAAAAGCATGAGTGGGAAATCGGAGTCCCAACGGTGTACTGTGGAGAAAAAGGTGTCTATCGCTTTAATTTTTTTTTTGTTGTATGTTAACCATTTTGTCAAAGTGCTTTTAATTTTTATTGTCTCACTTGAGTATTTTGATAGTTGACATTGATTATAAAGACAAAAATCCTAGGACTAGTTTGCGAAAGTAAGTTTTGCATATACACCAATCAGACATAACATTATGCATAACACCTGCCTAATATTGTGTTGGTCCCCCCTTTGCTGCCATAACAGCCCTGACCCGTCGAGGCATGGACTCCACTAGATCCTTGAAGGTGTGCTGTGGTATCTGGCACCAAGATGTTAGCAGCAGATCCTTTTAAGTTCTGTAAGTTGCAAGGTGGGGCCTCCATGGATCGGACTTGTTTGTCCAGCACATCCCACAGATGCCCGATTGGATTGAGATCTGAGGAATTTGGAGGCCAAGTCAACACCTCAAACTCATTTTTGTACTCATCAAACCGTTCCTGAACCATTTTTGCTTTGTGGTTTGACACATTTTGACTTGGCTTGACCATTTCCATGGAAGGGTACACGTGGTCTGCAACAATGCTTAAGTAAGTGGTAAATGTCAATGTATGTATGGCAGGACTGAAGGGTTCCTCCGCCGGCATACTTTCTTCCCATAGTGCATTCCGGTGCAGTGTCTTCCCATGTAAGCGATGCATACGCACTGAATCATCCACGTGTTATAAAACGTAAATGTAAAACGTAATTCATCAGACTAGGCCACCTTCCATTGCTCTGTGGTCCAGTTCTGATGCTCGTGCCCATTGTTGCTGCTTTCGGTGGTGCACAGGGGTCAGCATGGGCATCCTGACTGGTCTGCGGCTATGGAGCCCCATACGCAACAATCTGCGATGCACTGTGTATTCTGACACGTTTCTATCAGAACCAGCATTAACAATTAATTGTTCAGCAATTTGAGCAACAGTAGCTCGTCTGTTGGATTGGACCACGGGCCAGCCTTCACCACTGTTCATTCTTTGGATTACTTTTGATGGATACTGACCACTGCAGACTGAGAACACTTCAAAAGAGCTGCAGTTTTGGAGATACCCTGATCCAGTCATGTAGCCATCACAATTTGGCCCTAGTCAAACTTGCTCAAATCCTTACGCTTGCCCATTTTTCCTGCTTCTAACCCATCAAGGGTTTGTCCTTTTTTGAGGATAAAAAGTTCACTTACTGCCTAAAATATACCACCTACTAACAGCTGCCATGATGAAGAGATAATTAAGGTTTTACACTTCCTGTCAGTGGTCATAATGTTATGTCTGACCGGAGTAATCGCACCATTTAAGTGGGTTGAGTCATATGGTCAAAAACTGCAAAAGAATCAAGGTAAAGGATTTTCCAATGCACACCATATTTTCAAACAGATATACTTTTGTTTGCACAAATATGAATAGCACCAGATTAGTTTTTAGATTAAAATGCAGTCAGGGGTTCCAGTATGTCCAGGATAATCTTAAAATTAAGACCCTACCAAAAAACTTCCATCATAAGGATAGCTCAATGGTAATGGTTACATGTCTGCTGAAACCCAATTGGCTGATAGTGGCTATGGTTTTAAAAAGTAAATTGGTTGGCATTAAAAATCCACATAGATGCACAATACCAAATTTCAGCTTGTTCGTACTTACAGGCCTTGGGAAAGTTTTTCACCTAAGCTACAGCCTTGATGATGACTATACTACAAATTATGTATAATAACCCAGAATCCTGTATAAGCCTTTATAAAATGTATGCAAACCTATACACACATCCATCAGTTGTAGCTTTTTAAGTAAATTAGGCTTGTAGTGGCCATATTGTTAACAGATGTCACCATGTTTTTGACACTTATTGAATTACACACTCTTCTGAGTAGTTTGTCATCAGATTTGTTGGACTAAATATTCTCAGGATAAATGGGAGGGGGAGGTTTTATATATTAAACAAATGACCAAAAACTCAAAATGGGCATAGCTTACAATGTTTGGGACATTTTTGTTTTGGGAAACCCCAAGAAATTTGGGGAAAAAAAATATTTTGAATTTAATTAATAAGCCTCATGATTTCAGGTAAGGACCAAATGTACAACACTGTTTAGCATCACCTTTGGGCTGATTGGACCCATCACATGCCTGTGTAGTGGGAGGAAGAATTGACCAGTGCGACTTAGGATGTGGTCTTTGTATTTAATTCTAAGGCAGACAAATAAAAAGAAAAAACCTTCAGTGTTTGAACCTGTAAATAAGCCTGTAAGCAGGTCACAGCAATGGTGAAGGTTTCTTTTTGTAATACAAAGAGGTGACTTGCATATTCCTGTTTAGGAAATTTGGGCTATCTATGATAGTCATTGGTTGGTTAGTAGGTCTATCTATCACACCAAGGTGAAATGTCTGACCTTGTTTTTCTGGGATAGTTTCTTTACTGTATGAGCTATATTTTAAAGATTTGTGAGGCATACAAATTAGTAACAAGAAGAACTAGGCTTAATGGCAATAGTATCAACAGTTTCTATCAAGTTCCCCTTGCTCCTAACCTGTACATTTTATAATGTGTAACATTTTAATATAGTATTATGCATTGTGCTACTTTTGCCCAGAATTAATGACTCCACCGTGGTCTGTTTTTTTTAGTCAGGTGTGGACCTAACCAAAGACAACATGGCATTGCAGAGATTGAGAGAAGCAGCTGAGAAGGCCAAATGTGAGCTTTCATCTTCTCTGCAGGTTGGTTTCTGTTTAATACATACAAACCCTTCTCATTTCTATATTTTATATATAATATAATATAATATAATATAATTTAATTTAAAACTTTTTAGTTTTAAATTATATATATATTTTTTAAAAAGTTTTAAATAGTTTTTAAATAGTTTTTTATAACTTTAATCATCTTTACTTCTGTGGTAGTTTTTCTGTTTTGGGTTATCAAATGTCATTTTTGTAAATTATTTTCAACTTATGTACAGTCAGCATAGGCATGATTTCTAGAGATAAAAAAAATCAATCATTTGATTTACTGTCTAATTACTGAAGTGAAACATTTGTTTATTTGATGAGTAACTAAACACCAATGGTTAAGCATCACATTTACGTTCAACGCTTTTTTAGCAAATGCTCATTCAGCATCTTCATGCTAGTTCACTAAGTCAGAGACTATGTATAGAGTCACTGATTGTTACAGTACAAAAAAAAGTTTTAATAAGAAAACATTTTAAAAGAATTATATTTTATATAAAAATACCTGAACAAAATAGAAAACACAAGTTGTGACAATATATGGAGGGTTGAAAATACTAATATTCTGTGTTTGTGATCTTACTGTGTTGTAAGCAACAGTGTTAGTATATTCAGTGCTACTAAAATTATTTTCTTGGGTTTTAAAAATTTTTTAGAGTATTGCTTTATTACATCCAGTATTAGCCCTTATTCCTTCCATGTGAATGGGATTAAAAATAAGAAAAAATTTGAATTTAACGTTCTCTTGCCACACAGACTGACATCAACCTGCCTTACCTAACAATGGACAGCTCTGGTCCCAAACACTTGAACATGAAGCTTACCCGTGCCCAGTTTGAGGGTATTGTGGGAGATCTAATTAGAAGGACTGTGGCCCCATGTCAGAAGGCCATGCAAGATGCTGATGTTTCTAAGAGTGACATTGGAGAAGTCCTACTGGTTGGGGGAATGACTCGCATGCCGAAGGTAACTATTCAGAAGTGTACAATTGTAGAAGGCTTTCAGCATACAGGGTGTAAAGTGAACCATAGAATTGAGAAAGGTGGTGGCACCATACAGTTCCTAAAATTTACAGTTTGGTCAAATTGGTATTGTTAATGGGGAAGTTATAAATAAGAAAAAAAAATAATCGCATGACAAATTGTATTAATTGCAATCTGGCATGCAATATTATTTGAACCAGCTCTCATTTTAGTTTTGGGAAACAGAACTGTGTTTTTTTTGTTTATTTTTGTTTGTTTTTTTAACAACTGACTATTGTGCATGTTAAAGTATAGTGATCGTACACAGGTAGTTGTCTCATTAAGTGCACATTGTGTAACTGGCTTGTTTAATGTGACACTAATTTAATTTAAAAATCTGAAACATTAAACATTAATTTGAACAGGAACATGAATATTACAGATTTAATATGCCATCCTGAGCTACACACTCCACCAGCAAAAAAAAAATGTACAGCTGTAAGAATGTTTTTCCATTTTATCATTTTGGTGTATTTGGAGTGATAGGACATGGAGAATTTGGACTTCCTAGAATAATCCAGTGTACACTGTCATTTTTTCATAAATGGACATCACGGGTGATTTGATATATTTGACAAACATAACATGCTTACAGTCTGCGTAACAAGGATTACATCATCACACAAGCATGATTTTAAGTGTCAATGAATAAAAAGTGTTTAAATACTATGCAAGTTGTGTCTTTCTACTTCTAGGTTCAGCAAACAGTACAGGATCTGTTCGGTAGGGCCCCCAGTAAATCTGTTAACCCAGATGAAGCAGTGGCTATTGGGGCTGCCATCCAAGGTGGTGTATTGGCTGGAGATGTGACAGATGTACTCCTGCTAGATGTCACTCCCCTCTCTTTGGGAATTGAGACTCTGGGAGGAGTGTTTACCAAACTTATAAATCGGAATACGACTATTCCTACCAAAAAAAGCCAGGTAATTTTCTAATGAAAAGACAATTCAGGTAAATATGAATTAATATTCAATTAATTGATTTATATACTGTACAAAATTAAAGTTAATTGTGGTAGTAACAGTGGTAAAATGTCAGCCATAACATTATGACCACTGACAGGTGAAGTGAATAACTGATCTCATCATAGCATCAGTGGTTGGGATATGTTAGGCAGCAAGTGACCATTTTGTCCTCATATTGGTGTTAGAAGCAGGAAAAATGGGCAAGGGTAAGGATCTGAGCAAATTTGACAATGGCCAAATTGTGATGGCTAAACGCCTGGATTAGAACATCTCCAGTACTGCAGCTTTTGTGGGGTGTTCCCGGTCTGCAGTGGTCAGTATCTATCAAAAGTGGTCCAAGGAAGGAACAGTGGTGAACTGGCAAAAGGTCATTAGCGGCCAAGGCACATTGATGCATGTGAGGAGCGAATGCTGGTCCAATCCAACAGACGAGCTACTGTTGCTCAGATTGCTGAAGAAGTTAATGTTGGTTCTGATGGAAAGGGGTCAAAATACACAGTGCATCGCAGTTAGTTGCAAATGAGGCTGCATAGCCGCAGACCAGGCAGGGTGTCCATGCTGGCCACTGTGCACCACCGAAAGCGCTAACAATGGGCACATAAGCATCAGTACTGGACCACGGAGCAATGGAAGAAGGTGGTCTAGTCTGATGAATCTCTTTCTTTCAAGTCACATGGATGGCTGGATGTGTGTGGGTTGCTAACATGGGGAACACATGGCACCAGGATGCACTGTGTGAAGAAGGTAAGCCAGTTGGAGTGCCAGTGGAGGCAGTGTGGATGTTACTTTGACACATACCACCTACCTAAGCATTGCTGCAGACCATGTACACCATTTCATGTAAACGGTGTTCCCTGATGGCTGTGGAATGGTTTGATGAGTACAACAACGGGTTTGGGGTGTTGACTTGGCCTTCAAATTCCCCAGATCTCAAACCAGTTGTGTCCGATCCATGGAGGCCTCACTTCACAACTTTCAACACTTAAAGGATCTGCTGCTAAAATCTAGGTGCCAGATACCACAGCACATCTTCAGGGATCTAGTGGAGTCCATGTTTCGACGGTCAGGGCTGTTTTGGCAGCTAACGGGGGACCAACATATTATGCAAGTGGTCATAAGGTCATGCCCATGATCTGTGTTTGTATGTATGTATATATACAGGGGTTGCACAATGAAACTGAAACACTGGCCAATTTAGTGTTGGAGGTTTCATGGCTAAATTTGACCAGCCTGGTGGCCAATCTTCATTGATTGCACATTCCACCAGTAAGAGCAGAGTGTGAAGGTTTAATTAGCAGAGTAATAATACAGTTTTGCTTAAAATATTGCAATGCACACAACATTATGGGTGACATATCAGAGTTCAAAAGAGGACAAATTGTTAGTCACAGATGCGCCAGCGAGACGTGCACCAAGACAGCAAGTCTTTGTGATGTATCAAGAGCCACAGTATCCAGGGTAATGTCAGCATACCACCAAGAAGGACGAACCACATCCAACAGGAGTAACTGTGGATGCAAGAGGAAGCTGTCTGAAAGGGATGTCCGGGTGCTAACCCAGATTGTATCCAAAAAACATAAAACCACAGCTGCCCAACTCACTGCAGAATTAAATGTGCACCTCAACTCTCCTGTTTCCACCAAAACTGTCCGTCGGGAGCTCCACAGGGTCAATGTACATGGCTGGGCTGCTATAGCCAAACCTTTGATCACTCGTGCCAATGCCAAACGTCGGTTTCAATGGTGCCAGCATCGAAAATCTTGGGCTGTGGACAATGTGAAACATGTATTGTTCTCTGATGAGTCCACCTTCACTGTCTTTCCCACATCCGGGAGAGTTACGGTGTGGAGAAGCCCCAAAGAAGCGTACCACCCAGACTGTTGCATGCCCAGAGTGAAGCATGGAGGTGGATCAGTGATGGTTTGGGCTTCAATATCATGGCATTCCCTAGGCCCAATACTTGTGCTAGATGGGCGCGTCACTGCCAAGGACTACTGAACCATTCTGCAGGACCATGTGCACCCAATGGTTCAAACATTGTATCCTGAAGGTGGTGCTGTGTATCAGGATGATAATGCACTAATACACACAGCAAGACTGGTGACAGAGTGGTTTGATGAACATGAAAGTGAAGTTGAACATCTCCCATGGCCTGCACAGTCACCAGATCTAAATATTATTGAGCCACTTGGGGTGTTTTGGAGGAGCGAGTCACGTTTTCCTCCACCAGCATGACCTGGCCACTATTCCATAAGAATGTCTCAAAATCCCCACTCTGGCCACTGTGCAGGACTTGTATCTGTCATTCCCAAGACGAATTGATGCTGTATTGGCCGCAAAAGGAGGCCCTACACCATACTAATGAATTATTGTGGTCTAAAACCAGGCATTTCAGTTTGTGTCCAACCGCTGTGTGTGTGTGTGTGTGTGTATATGTGTGTGTGTGTGTATATATATATATATATATATATATATATATATATATATATATATATATATATATATATATATATATATATATATATATATCTCTGTATGTGTATATATATACTGTATGTGTGTGTATATATATATATATATATATATATATATATATATATATATATATATATATATATATATATATATATATATATATATATACTGTATGTATATACATATATACACTATATTGCCAAAAGTATTTGCTCACCCATCCAAATAATCAGAATCAGGTGTTCCAATCACTTCCATGGCCACAGGTGTATAAAATCAAGCACCTAGGCATGCAGACTGTTTTTACAAACAAACAAAGAATGGGTCGCTTTCAGGAGCTCAGTGAATTCCAGCATGGAACTGTGATAGGATGCCACCTGTGCAACAAATCCAGTCGTGAAATTTCCTCGCTCCTAAATATTCCACAGTCAACTGTCAGCTGTATTATAAGAACGTGGAAGTGTTTGGGAACGGCAGCAACTCAGCCACGAAGTGGTAGGCCATGTAAACTGACGGAGCGGGGTCAGCGGATACTGAGGCGCATAGTGCGAAGAGGTCGCCAACTTTCTGCAGAGTCAATCGCTACAGATCTCCAAACTTCATGTGGCCTTCAGATTAGCTCAAGAACAGTGAGCAGAGAGCTTCATGGAATGGGTTTCCATGGCCGAGCAGCTGCATCCAAGCCATGCATCACCAAGTGCAATGCAAAGCGTCGGATGCAGTGGTGTAAAGCACGCCGCCACTGGACTCTAGAGCTGTGGAGACGCGTTCTCTGGAGTGACGAATCGCGCTTCTCCATCTGGCAATCTGATGGACGAGTCTGGGTTTGGCGGTTGCCAGGAGAACGGTACTTGTCTGACTGCATTGTGCCAAGTGTAAAGTTTGGTGGAGGGGGGATTATGGTGTGGGGTTGTTTTTCAGGAGCTGGGCTTGGCCCCTTAGTTCCAGTGAAAGGAACTCTGAAGGCTTCAGCATACCAAGACATTTTGAACAATCCCATGCTCCCAACTTTGTGGGAACAGTTTGGAGCTGGCCCCTTCCTCTTCCAACATGACTGTGCACCAGTGCACAAAGCAAGGTCCATAAAGACATGGATGACAGAGTCTGGTGTGGATGAACTTGACTGGCCTGCAGAGAGTCCTGACCTCAACCCGATAGAACACCTTTGGGATGAATTAGAGCGGAGACTGAGAGCCAGGCCTTCTCGTCCAACATCAGTGTGTGACCTCACAAATGCGCTTCTGTGTGTATGTGTGTATGTATATATATAAACATATATATGTATGTGTGTGTGTGTGTGTGTGTATGTATGTGTGTGTGTGTGTGTATATATATATATATATATATATATATATATATATATATATATATATATATATATATATATATATATATATATATATATATATATATATATATATATATACAGAGAGAGAGAAACACACACCACCTAATCAGTATAATGGTTGGAATATATGAATTGACACTGAAAGTCAATTCTATTCTAAATTATATAAATAAGCTTTGGTTTATTTGTTTGAGTGTTAAAATGCCTAATGAAGAAGCTTTATATTCCTACAATAGTTCACCTCACATTAAACAGCACTAACTTTATACGTCCTGTGGTGGACACCTTGACCTTAGTACAAAAAGATCATACATTTGCAAACTAGCTTGAAGGGTTTTTAAATATCCTAACACAATTATTAATATAAGGCTACATCAGATCTCTTTTGAATTTACTCAGGTGTTTTCTACTGCTGCTGATGGGCAAACACAAGTAGAAATTAAAGTTTGCCAAGGTGAGCGTGAAATGGCAGTGGATAATAAACTCCTTGGACAGTTCACATTGGTAAGTCATAATATATGTATGTAAAAACAGAAAATTACTATTGCAATAAAATACTATTCTCTCTTTCTTTGTTGTATTTGTATGGTTGTCTGCAAGTCCCTGCATAAAACTCATCATTAAGTAAACTGAAAATCAGTGTGGTTCTAATACTTACGTTAAATGACTCAACATTGTGACCCATTTGAAAGCATTTATTGTTTTTGTTGACTTTCAGTTTATTCACACACATGTATTAGTAATTTAAGAAATGATCTGTGGCTGTTAACAGGTTGGCATCCCTCCTGCTCCCCGTGGAGTCCCGCAGATTGAAGTTACTTTTGATATTGATGCTAATGGAATTGTGCATGTTTCTGCTAAAGACAAAGGCACTGGACGTGAACAGCAAAGTAAGATTAAAGGTTTGCCAGGTTATCTTTTTTCTCAGTAGAACTTAAGGAGCATTCTCACTTGTTTCTCATTATTTTTTTCAGTTGTAATCCAGTCTTCTGGTGGTCTGAGTAAGGATGACATTGAGAACATGATTAAAAATGCTGAAAAATATGCAGAGGAAGACAGAAAGAGAAAGGTACTTAAGCCTCTTTCTTATATAATATGGAGTTAGATATACAGTCCCTGCAAGAGTATTGGAAAGGCAAGGCTTATTTTTGCTATAAGGTTTGAAGTCCAAAAGATGAAGGAGATAATTGGTCAGAATTTCCGATTTCCTTTCCCTGATATGTACAAGTGTGTTAAACAACTTAAAAATATAGAAAGAAATCTACAGTAGAGCATGGAATAAAACAGTCTGTTTTAATGTAAATCTGAATTTTTTATAAGAAAGCCCAAAGACTTTTGTTTGTTGACCGCAACATTATACCTTTTTGAGCCAGAAAAGTACAATACACACTCATCACAGTCAACGTTTCCAGCATAATTCAGGAGATACATTAATCCCCGTTTATCGCAGGGGTTATGTTCCAAAGCCACCCGCAATAAGCGAAAATCTGTGATACATGAATGCCACCCCCAAATTTTTTTTTATTTAAGCCGTTATTATTAAGTTATTATTTAACCTCCCACACTCTAAACACACATGCAAAACATTTGCAAACATATAGCGAGATGGATTTAGAATTTAGGATTTAGAAATTCGTAGAAATATCACATTTATAGTGAGTACTGTCATTTTCAACTGGCTCGAGCCGCTATACAAAGTATACAGAAGGTTTGTTTTTGTAATTACTGTACAACAAAGGTTTTTTTTGTAAACTGTTTTAATACAAAAAATTATATGTACTGTACAGTGTTTACAAGTAATGTGACCCATACAATATTAAAGTCAGTATTTACCAGTTAAGATACGTGACTTGAGTGAAGACGACGACGATGATGATGAATAATCAGCTGCGCAGCAAAGGAGCATTTACAACTCTTCAGAAGGCACCTCTTCATCAGGTGCTTCAGAGTGTTGTGTCGTCTTGTGGGGGTGCATCTGAAGTCTTCTTTGCAGGTTGAAAAAACATTGTGATAGGCAATTGCTGGTATTGCTTCTTCATAGTGGTGAGATGGGTTTTGCAACATCAATCGTGTTCTTGAACTGCAACGACCAAACCATAGAGGGATCCCATGCTGAAGCCATCCCTTGCAGTTTTTCTGCAGCTTTTGCCATCGCTGCAAGTCTTTCTAGCGAAAGGCCTTCGTCGTCCTCCTCCTCCTGCGATGGATCACCTTGCTCCTCTTCTTCCTCGCTTGCAGATTTCGTAAGCTTAGCCGTAATTTCAAATTTCAAATTATGCTGTTTTAAACAAAATATCTTGAAGGTGGTGGCCACCGTTCTCTATGCACTGATGCAACCCATTTCTGATGTTTCCCTCTACACGTTCTAACATGTTTGAGGGCAATGTTCCCCGGACGGCTCATCTCGATTAGAGGTGACATCCCGTGGGCAGGGCGCTCGCCCGATCTAACGCCCTGTGATTTTTATTTTTTTTTTATGGGGATACCTCAAGGCAGAGGTTTTTAAACATCGCCCCACAAACCTGCTTCAGCTGAAGAATGTTATTCAGCAGGAAATAGCCCGAATTCCGGTGGACATGTTGGAATGTGTAGAGGGAAATGTCAGAAATCTGTTGCATCAGTGCATAGAGAACAGTGACCACCACCTTCAAGATATTTTGTTTAAAACAGCATAATTTGAAATTATGTTTTCATTATCAAAAAATAAATTTTGTTTATCAGCCACAATTTTTCTTTCATTCACCTTCAAAAAAGGGAAGTTTTTGCACCCCACCCTGTATAAAGCACCTTTCCAAGTATAAAGGCACAGATGATGCCATGATCCAAAGGTTGAATGAGGGACTTGTGTTTGCTGGGAGGAACTCAGTCTGTACTCCCTCGTAGGATAAATCTAGTGGGTGGCCGCTAGCGTTTTTCATCGTAATGAGAACTTTGAAAGGCAGGTCTTTTTCACTGAGGTACATTTTGGCTTGAGGGATGAAACATGGATTCTTCCAGAACAATCCAGTCTCATCCATGTTGAAGACTTGTTCTGGCAGATACCCTTTCTCTTCTATGATCGCCTTGAACGTCTCGGGGTACTTCTTGGCTGCTTTTACGTCT
The DNA here is from genome assembly GCF_019097595.1 of Hemibagrus wyckioides. Classification (NCBI taxonomy): domain Eukaryota; kingdom Metazoa; phylum Chordata; class Actinopteri; order Siluriformes; family Bagridae; genus Hemibagrus; species Hemibagrus wyckioides. The sequence goes on along the minus strand of NC_080717.1, from coordinate 12,888,602 downwards.
GCTGATGCTACTTCCCCATGCAGCGGTACACTCTTGAGCTGGAATTTCTTTTGAAATCTATCAAACCAACCCTTGCTGGCTTGAAATGTAATGGGCTCTTCTGGTGCTGTCAGTGATCCTGGTTGGGTGTCGTCCTCGTCATCTCTTTGGGCACATGCTTCTCCAGCGAATTGTTAATAAAGTTGACTGGCCTTGTCCCTGATGTTGGTGTCCAATCAAATGTTGTTCTTCCTGCGATCAGTAATCCAGGGGGCCAGTGCCGATTCCATCCTTGCAATATACTTGTTGTGTGCAGTTGCCGTCCTTTTTGCATTTTGGGTGTAACTAACTGCTACGGTACTTCTGATGTTGGCTTCATCCTTCTTGATGTAGCGTATGGTTGACTCGTTCAGTCCGTAATGGCGGGCAATGGCAGCACAACTTTTTTTTTTCTTCTCAAAGCATGTCTAGCAACTTAACCTTTTCGTTGGATACTTCCTCTGGCGCTCAGGTTCCTGCCAGAAGCATTAGAAGGTGCAGAGCGTTTGCGCAACATTATAGAGCTCGCTGAAAAAACGTAAAAAAAAACAAAAAGCGTACACAAAACGAAAGTAACAATATATCAGGAAAATCCGCAAAAAAAATTAGTTATGTTCCAAATAAAAATCTGTGATATACCAGGACCGCAATAAATGAACCGCGATATAGCGGGGGATTAATCTATTACAATCAAAGCCATGGTGAAAGTTTTTCCAATAATCTTTTGTAAAAGTTTTTTTTAAAGGAATTTATTTACAACAGAAAGGAAGCTTAATTATTTCTCAGTCCCAAAATCTATGCATTACAGTAACTGTGGCTGCTTTATACTTAAAACCATTAGCAAAGGGAAGAAAACGGGCAGCCATCTCGCTCATTTGACTACCTACCTACCTCACTGCCACTTTTAATGGCATCTCTCACACAGTACTTTTAGAATGTCTGACTGGCATTTGTAATGCCTAATTGGCATCCAATCAACCAGTGGCAGAAGCACAATGTATAAAATCATCCAGATAACTGTGGCATGTTGTTGGTGTCAGATGGGGTGATTTGAGTATTTCAGAAACTGCTGAGCTCCTGGGAATTTCACACTCAACTGACTCTGGAAAAACATTGAGTGAGCAGCAGTTCTGTGGGTGGATAGAACACCTGGTACCAGCAACTATTTCAAAATTAGTCACGGATGTCACACCATTCTCATGTTTGATGTGAGCATTAACCAGTTCTCCACCTGTTTCTACACAATTTTCTGCACTGCTGATACATGATTGTCTTATTGGAAAAACACATGTGTAAATGACCAGGTGTTCCTATTGAAGAGGGTGGTGAGTGTAGAACTCCACATTGGTTGAAACACAGTTTTAGTTAATTATTGCATCATTTAAAATTGTTTATTTTCTCTAGGACCGTGTTGAGGCTGTTAATATGGCTGAAGGCATTGTCCATGATACCGAATCAAAGATGGAGGAGTTTAAGGACCAACTACCCACTGAGGAGGTGAAGCACATAATTTGCCATGTACATATTTTTGCACAAAGCACAATAACCAATGTAATTTACTTTGGTTTCCTCAGTGCAAGAAGCTTCAGAATGAGATTACTAAAGTGAGAGATCTACTTTCAAGGAAGGACCTTGAGACTGGTGAAAACATCAAACAGGCTGCCACAGATCTACAGCAAGCATCTCTAAAGCTCTTTGAGATGGCTTATAAGAAAGTAATGTCTAATCATTTCACAAATTTTCTGTTTTACAATACAAGTATTAAATGTTATGAATGTATGGTGTCAAAACGCTGTGTGCAAAATAGGGGAACATTTTAAAAACTAAAAAAATGTATTCATCATTTAACCTCTTCCACTAAAGAGTGATGAGAATATGTGAGAAATAATTATGAACAGGATCATTCTTAGCTAGTTTACTTTTAAACACTTTCCTTTGAAATAAATGAAATAATACAAGCTTCAGAGCTTATCTTGTTCGTATACTAACAAAGCCATGTGTAATATTTTTCTGAACACCACTGATGGGAATTAATCTTAGCCATGCCATTGTTCTTCCCTTTCAAATCTCCATCAACTAAAATAAATTTGTGTGTATTAAATATTACTACACTATTTTGTTTCGCCTACATGGCTGCTCTCTGCTTGTAACCCAGGTTTGAGTCTTTGGGGGTGGGAATAAAACCTGTTTCCAAGACTAATAATTGGTCATTCTCAACCTTTCTTTAGAAACAGACTTTGCTCATATTCAAAGTGAAATTCATGATGTTTCTAATGGCTTAGTGATATACTGCCATTTAGAAAAGTTACAGATAATCACAAAACATTGAAATCCTGAAACACACTGCCCGTAGATCCAAGTATATTTGTATTTTTCATTTTTCTCTTATTTAAAACTGTAAGTAAATATGATAGTTGGCAAATTGACATTCTCCTTTATATTTATCAACAGGGGGTATTTCTATCCACCAGCTGACAGTGATATTGAAACTGACAATTGAACAAATAGTCACTGTGTACTTTATTAGAAACAACTGGACCTCACATCTCCTGGGATCTTCACAGACAACAGTGTCTAGACTTGTAAGAACAGTGCAGTGAAGAAAAACATCCAATGAGCAGTAGTTCTTGCAGACAGAAACACAGTTGTGATGAGAGGGGTCAACAGAGAACAGCCAGATTAATTCAAGCTGATAGAAAGTCTGCAGTCCCTTAGGGTGGTGAGCAGAAAATCATCCGAGAATGCAGAACACATCAAAGCTTGAGTCTGTAGAAAGTCTGTTTTTAGAAGAAAGGGGATTGCTTGAGAGTGACTATCCATAGACATGTGAACATGCATTTTTATTGCCACTCTGAAAGTCTCAAAATTCAAATTGACTCATGAAGTGTTGCACCTAGCATCTGAATGAGGAATGCACTGCTGTTTGATTGCTGTTGTAAAAATGGTCAATGCAGGTGTTACAAACTTTTCAAGAAACTGACAGTGTTCAAGAACTTACGAGGGTACTTTTCACTAAATGCTCTAAAGGCTGTCACAAGTGTAAAGATATTTTAATAATAAAGTTTAATAATATGCTGAGAATGAACAATTTTAATAATTTGCACCAATTTTTATTGCAATTTGTTTGGCAATTTTTACGTACTCTAGCTGTACTAACAAATACACGTGGTACAATAGGACAAAATATTTTCTAACATGGGTACTAATTTATCTTGCTGTTCACATTTAATCTGTCCTAGATGGCATCAGAGAGAGAAGGCAGCACTGGCAGTTCAAGCGGAATGGAGACAGGAGAGAAAAAGGAAGGACAACAGTAGAGCGTTTAAAGCTGTTTGATTGATTATCCTTTGACTGAAGACTAACATCTTAGTCTTCAGTTATTCCTACATATTGCGTTATCACAGTATCCCATTTGTTATTGTATTTATCCCATTTGTTATTGTACCATTGCTGAAGTTAGTTTCATGTGTCCTTTTCAAGTTACATTGATCAACTTATTGTAGTTTTCTGCTACTTGTATTGTCAGATTACTGCTTTTGTGGCATTTGTATTAAAAATTGTAAATTAAATGTTTCCCCCCTCAGGATAAAGCATGAGTGCTTTGCTTTGTGTCGCTCCATAAGTGAGATCTCCAATAGTCGATACAATCAACAGTGCTGTGAAGAATTATTTGTGCTCGATTTGTACTGACAGTTATTTTTTGATTGCCTCTATTTGTGCAATTTGTCACAAATGTTTTCAGAACCTTATACAGCATAGGAGACCGGGAGAACACAAGGAAACAACATATGCTTTTTAGGGATTGTTGTAAAACCCTTTTTCTTCAGTAAATGAAACATTGTCACCCTAGTGAAAAGGTAATTGCCCCTTTAACACTTTTAAAAACTTGAAGGCAGGCTTTCACATTAATGTTGAGGAATTTTGGCCCACATTTTGCACATTTTTTAATCCAACCACATTATAGGTCTTTTGACTTCCCATTCAAAACTTGCCACAGGATCTTAATTAGGTCCAAGTTAGGACTTTGACTAGGCCACTGCAAAATTTAAATTTTGTTTCTTTAATTTATGGGTGTATTTGATCATTGCTGCATAACCCAGTGGTCACTGACTTTCAAAGTAATGACTGGATCTTCAGGATTTTCTGGTGGACAGTAGAATTCATGGTCTTGTAGAGAGGCCCTGAAGCAGCAAAGCATCCTAACACCATTACACAATATTTGGCTGTTCTTATGTTTTTGTAGAATGATATTTATGGAACAGGACTTAAGTGTGAAAAATTCTGAAGAAATACTTATATAAATAGTTGGCTCACTTCTCCCTGGGTTGATCCTGCTTATCGTGGGTTTACTGGCTATGCTGAGTTTCACAGGTACAGTAGTGTAACTATATTTGGTTACTTCACTTGACTTGTTATTAAATTATCAAGACTCCAGCTTATTAAATTTGCATTTTTATGTAAAGTGACATTTCCTATCATAGTGGGCAGTGGTGGCTCAAGTGGTTAAGGCTCTGGGTCGTTGACCGGAAGATCAGGGGTTCAAGCCCCAGCACCGCTAAGTTGCCCCTGTTGGGCCCTTGAGCAAGGCCCTTAACCCTCCCTGCTCCAGGGGCGTCGTATCATGGCTGACCCTGTGCTCTGACCCCAACCTCCAAGGATGGGATATGCGAAGAATTTCACTGTGCTGTAATGTATATGTGACAAATAAAGGCTGTTTCTGTTTCACCTCAAAATAAAAGACATCTCTTTTTTTTTTTGCAATCATATATTTCAATGTAGAGATTGTAATTGAAAAGAAATTAAAAGAAATTGTACAGTAATTAAAAACTACTTGCAAAAATAAAATAAAAAAACTTGCAAATGCACGTTTGTTAGAAAAACCCTTTTTCCAATTTCGTAGCAGCTTGCTGGAGGCAAGTGGAGAGACAGGTATCAATACTTTTGGAGGCAAGTGTATGTTAGGGTAATTTTAAAATTCCACTTATTTTGGGGGCGTGGTGCACATGTGACGCCACATGACGTAACCAGGATACATGTCACGCAGTTCCCCTCGTTGTGCTGATAGGTCACGTGTATGTTGCGCTAATTTTGTGATTTTGCTAATTTTGGGGTTTGGCGCACGTCACATCACGTGAAGTCACCAGGATACACGCCATGCAGTTCCCCTTGTGCTGAATGTTTTGATATGTCACACGTATGTTGGGGTAATGTGTGTGATTGTGAAAAGCAAAGCGCTATGTTGCTTAAACTAATACAATACATTGACAAATAATATATACAAGCTAAAGTCACAGTTAAAAAATTTTAAGGTAGTTCATGTGGTTGTACAGTAGAGTAAGAATTCAAGCTGTAGGAACATTTTAAAGATGATGCGTCCTTAAAAAAAACCTCTTCACTCACTAGCTGACGTCACACAGTAGCAGTCTGTGAAAAATACATTTAAAAATCCATATAAAACTAGATTTTTAAAGTTTGTCATGACAAACTTTGATGTTGGCTTGACGAAGCAAGTACACGTGATGTGATGTCACCCGGACACACGTCATGCAGTTCCCCTCATTGTGCTGAACATTTTGATATGTCACGTGTATGTTGGAGTAATTTTGTAATTCTGCTTATTTTGGGGGCGTGGCACACGTGTGACGTCACTTGGACACACGTCATGAAGTTTCCCTCATTGTGCTGAGTGTTTTGATATGTCAAATGTGTATGTTTGGGTAATGTTGGAATTCTATTTATTTTGGGGGCATGGCACAGACATGCCATCACGTGACGTCACCTGGACACACGTCACGCAGTTCCCCTCATTGTGCTGAACGTTTTGATGTCACATGTATGTTGGAGTAATTTTGCAATTCTGCTTATTTTGGGGGCGTGGCATCACCCGACACACGTCACGAAGTTCCCCTCATTGTGCTGTGTGTTTTGATATGTAACGTGCATGTTGCAGTAGTTTTGTGATTTTGCCCCCAATTTTGGGGCGGGGCTCTACCGGAATACCAAAATTCACATCGGTTCCAAAATTATCTTCATCCCGCCCAAGATTCTGAAGATGCTGGCCGAGTTTGGTGTCGATATCTCGAAAGCCCGCTGAGTTATAAACCTCCAAAGTTTTGAATGGAATTCTATCTGGAAAAAGGCCATTTTGGGCTTCTGTACCGGGAATTCCGGAATTCTGATTCCTTAGAAAAGTAATGGCAACAAACTTCAGGCCAGGCCCAACAAACGTGCCGAGTTTGGTGCATGTCGCTCTTACCATTTAGACCGCATTAATGTTAGAATTTAATTCGCTAAGAAGAATAATAATAAGCTTATAAAGAAAAACAGAATGTTGGCTCTTTCAAACCAACATAAATTATAATACTTATCAGCAAGAAGCACACTCAAGCAACATTTTAGCATTGGAACCATGTTTCTAGCTATTACTGTTTAAGCGATATGGTGCTTAAACTATTGCAAGAAATTCTCAAATTATATATATATATATATAGATAGATAGATAGATAGATAGATAGATAGATAGATAGATAGATAGATAGATAGATAGATAGATAGATAGATAGATAGATACATACATACATACATACATACATACATACATACATACTTACATACATACTTACATACTTACTTACATACATACTTACATACTTACTTACTTACTTACTTACTTACTTACTTACTTTATTCATCCCAAAGGGAAATTCACAGTTTCCAGCAGTATCCACAAACACAGGTAATAGATAAAATAGGAAGGAATATAACAAAAATACTAAAATACCCAAATTAGGGTACAAAAATATAACAAAAAATATATCAAATAACAAAATAGAAAATATTACAAAATATAGCAGAATATAACAATATAACAAAATATAGCAGAAAGATACTAAATACAGAGATTTAGGAATAAATATGGAGAATGAGATGAAAAACAAGATAAGTAATGTGCAAAAACAAGTGTTTAAAGTTACAGGCCACGTCGATGTGCAAAAACTGTTATGTGTTTATGAGTCCTGTGCAAATGTCAGTTTATTGAGAGTTCTGTATAAACTGGAGTGTATTATGTGTAGTGTGTGTTTTATTGTACAGTCCAGTCCAGTACAGAGAGAAGAGTAGTGTCAGTACTGACTTCTCCCACCCCACGTTGAATTAAAGAGTCGCATGGCATGGGGGAGGAACGACCTCCTCAGTCTGTCAGTGGAGCAGGGTAGTGACAGCAACCTGTCACTGAAGCTGCTTCTCTGTCTGGAGATAATGTTGTACAGTGGATGCAGTGGATTGTCCATGATGGACAGGAGCCTGCTCAGCACCCTCCTCTCTGCCACTGATGTCAGGCTGTCCAGTTCTGAGCCTACAATCGAGCCCGCCTTCCTCACCAACTTGTCCAGACGTGAGGCGTCCTTCTTCTTTATGCTGCCTCCCCAGCACACTGCCGCATAGAAGAGGGCACTCGCCACAACAGTCTGATAGAACTGCAGTAGCTTTTTGCAGATGTTAAAGGAAGCCAGCCTTCTTAGGAAGTACAGCCGGCTCTGTCCTTTCCTACACAGAGCGTCTATATATACGCTATATACATATAAATTGAGAATAATAATAATGTGTGTGTATATATAATTTGAGAATTTCTTGCAATACTGGAGCACCCACCAAGCACGGTAAAACATGCGCGCTCCACACAGTGAGCAGGAGCGAGACTCGAGCCCTGGACGCTAGAAGTGTGAGGCGAACGTGCTAACCACTAAGCCACCTCCGTTAAAGATATACTCGCTAAATATGCTTAAACTATTACAAGACATTCTTAAATATTTACAAGCTAAAGTCACAGTTACAGTATGAAGTCTAAACGTCCTTAAAAAAACTCTTCCGTCACTCTAGGTGACGTCACACACAGTAGCGGTCTGAAGTCTGTATAGCATTTAAAACTTAATATAAAATAAACTATTATACTTATCAGCATGAAAAGTAATAGTACACTTAAGCACATGAGCAACATTTTAACGTTGGAACTATATTATTGTTTAGGACTAGTAGCGCGCTGAGGAAACCGGAATAATAATAACTAGAATGTTGCATTTCCAGAAGAAAATGCGTGTGATTGCGAAAAGCAAAGCAATATGTTGCTTAAACTATTGCAGTACATTGGCAAATAATATATACAAGCTAAAGAAAGAAAAACCGCTTTCCCTTGCTCGTAGAGCCCTGAGACTTGCGGAATCGCATTTTCAGCGCCAGAGAAGCACAATGCACAGAGCACACTGCGCTGTGACAGGAAACAAGCCTGTTCGATGACTTTGTTAAGTGAATTTTGATGGTGTAATGTGGCAGGGAAAAGTATTAATATTGAGTGTGATGAAGTTAAATCTTCAATCAAAGACAGAAACTTTGGGGACTTTGTGGGGTTTTGGGAAGTGTGTCATGAAACAATTCACATTTCTGTGTAACCCCCCTCTTCAAGGAGGCAGTGGTGGAACTATTTTCTGGATCTCACCAAGAATTTACATTCTTTTACCCTTCAGGTTCTAATCTCAAGGAATGCTGAAAAATTATGATGATATACTTGATATACTGTATGATGTTATTGATGTTTAATGTCATTCTAAAGGTCATGATTGGTGAAAAAGGTCTAGTTTCCAAATCAGAGTATACTAAAGTTTACACATAGTCTGTAATCCTATTGGAGATATGGCAAAATAAAATTGTTAATCTTGACTTATTCTGAGCCTGTGGAAAATCATTATACACCTCTTTAATCTTAGATTGTGAACTTAAATCGGAATGGAGAAAGCCTAGGTTTATGTTGGAATAGAGTAGCTGCGACTTAAACTTGAATGGAGAATGGATCATATGCACAGGATTTATTTACTGCTGCAAGACAAGAAATTTTAGACATTTGTCCACTCAAAACACCTTGGCATGCTTTAAATGATCTCATAGAAATTTTAGACTTGCATAGATGGTTTGCATCTGAAAAGATGAAAGATATTAAATGCTCTGAATTACTGTCTACATTGATGTTATACACTGGGAATGAGTGCACCGGCTACATTGGGATTTTTGCCAGTTTTCCTTTTATACACCCAGAGCAAGTATTTTTGAACTCCACGACTATACGTTCTATAGGTGTAGTAGTGAAGGATCAGATCATTAAATGGGACCACCTAAGAGTACCCTCTAGAGTATGTCTTTAAAAGGGGATGAGACCTTGTTTACCACTTGCACCTGTTGTCATGATGTTTGTACATGTAATACTTTACAACCCTTCTCTTCCAATGATACTAAGCTTATCAGTGTTCAGTCATTGCATGGTCACGCTGATGCGATTCAAGTATCTCACACACAGTGGTGTGTTGTCAGTGAGATGAATTCCTTCACCTATGGCGCTCTGACCCGCAAACCATACCTTCTGCTACAGAGGATTTCTCAATGGGTCAGATAAATATCTTGGGGAGGATACCACTGGACATGGATGTTTCCCCATGGTGGGAAGACACTTTTTTTGAACATAGCACAAAAGCTCTAACGGACACAATATATTTGATACAACAAACTATGCTACAGACTGAGTATCATCTGAACCAGGCTCAGGTGGAAGCAAACCTGGCCAAAGGAACAGCAGACATTTTGTCAAGTTCATCTACCCGCTCAGCCCACTACAAATACACCTGGTGGGACTGGGTGTTCCGTGGCTGTGTGATTGCCAGAGGACTTGTTCTCATATTCTCTACACTTCAATGCTGTTATTTCAGATTTATGCTTTGCTCCTTACGAACATCTGCCAACTCTGGTGTCACGCTTAGCCCCTTAGAGGTGCCAGCCATTCAGAGACTGCTACAGTAAGATTCCCAGCAATGTCCTATTGGGAATTATTTTGAAAATGTCCCAAGAGGCCAGGGGAGGATTGTAATGTGGCAAGCAAAAGTACTAATATTGAACGTGATGAAGTTATATCTTCAAGCAAAAACAGAAACTTTGGGGACTTTTGGGAAGTGTGTCATAAAACAGTTCACATTCCTGTGTACCTCCCCCTCTTCAAGGAGGCAGTGGTGGAACTATTTTCTGGATCTCACCAAGAATTTACATTCTTTTACCCTTCTGGTTCTAATCTCAAGGAATACTGAAAAACTATGATGATATTCTCACTGTATGATGTTATTGATGTTTAATGTCATTCTAAAGTTCAAGGTGCATCGTGGTGTGAAAAAGGTCTAATTTCCAAATTAGAGTATAGTAAAGTTTACACATAGTCTGTACTCCTGTTGGAGATATGTCCATATGACATTATTCAACCCCCTCACAGGTCACGAAACAACAATCCGAACTATGTCTTTTACAACCCATTTGGTGTGAACCAAAACTAAAAGCCAGATGTGTCCGTTCGATCGGTCCAAAACCAGGCCTTCTGTGGACTCATAGATTGTACAACCCTTTGTCTCTCTTGGGTATATAAGGTGCATTGGAAAAAGACTCAGGGAAGCATCTGCATTCAGAACTTCCCACACTATTATTGTGTGTCTCTATTGCCAGGTATGACTTTAACTTTGTAGCCTGTGTTTTTCATACTATGTTGATCCTGTTATTGAATTTGGTATTTTTCTAATTAAATAGACTGAATTAAGTGGAAAAATCATTATTATACACCTCTTTAATCTTAGATTGTGAAATTGGAATGGAGAAAGCCTAGGTTTAAGTTGGAATGGAGTAGGCTCGACTTAAACTTAAATGGAGAAAACCTTGGTTTAAAGTTAAATTAGAACAAACCAAAACTTAAACTTGTATAGAGAAATCCAGGTTTAAGTTTAAATAGTTATGTTCAGTCATTTCAGTTTCCTATCTGCTTAATAAATTAAGAATAGTCAATCCGCTAAATTGTGATCAGCATCAGATTATACTTATATTAATTATTAATTGGAGTCAGATTATCATTATACACAGAGTTCAAAGAATGAAGCCAAATTTTAATAAAGGAAGCAAATTCTTCTAGAAACGCAAAGGAAAGGTAGGACACAAGATCCCTTCACCCACGCCACTTGATTCCGTCGTTGGGAAATGTAAACAATCACATTTCATGTTATAGTTCATCCCAAACATGTGAAAAAAAATCAAAGAAAACTGCACTATTCAGCTGCACACATGCGTTTGTCTGAAAAACCGCTTTCCCTTGCTCGTAGAGCGCTGAGACTTGCGGAATCGCATTTTCAGCGCCAGAGAAGCACAAGGCACAAGGCACACTGCGCCGAGGCAGGAAACGAGCCAGTTCGATGAAAAATGTTGAAAGTTGACTTTGTTAAGTGAATTTTCATGGAATATCACTGTTTCCATGTTTCTTATGAATTTTTGCACTGTAATGTAAAAAATCATGTTTCATATCAAAATTCATATTTTTTATCACTTTCCCATGTTTCTTATGAATTTTGGCATTTTAATGTAAACAATCACGTATCATATGATAGTCGACCTCAAATGTGAAAAAAGTCAAAGAAAACTGCCCCATTCAGCTGCACGCAAGCGTTTGTCTGAACCACTTTCCCTTGCTCGTAGAGCGTCGAGACTTGCGGAATCACATTTTCATCGCCAGAAAAGCACAATGCAGACAGGACACTGCGCTGCGGCAGGAAACAAGCCTGTTCGATGAAAAATGATGAAAGTTGACTTTGTTAAGTGGATTTTCATGGAATATCACTGTTTTCATGTTTCTTATGAATTTTTGCACTTTAATGTAAAAAATCATATTTCATATGAAAATTCATATTTTCTATCACTTTCCCATGTTTCTTATGAATTTTGGCATTTTAATGTAAACAATCACATTTCATATCACCGTTGACCCCAAACGTGAAACAAGTAAATTGAAAACTGCCCCATTCAGTTGCACACATGCATTTGTCAGAAAAATACAAAGTAAGTAACAAACATGAACAAGGTGGCAGGTACCAGGAGTGACTCTATTCGTGGAATACAAGAACATCATATATCTTGTTTTTCTATATGCTATAGCTCCTTTTATGGAAGTGAGATGTACCATTCTACAAGAGTTTTGTGCTGTTGGTCACATATACATTTGGTTTAGGATGCACCTAAAAGTTCTATATAAGGGGGACCCGTGAAAGCGGGCCTTGCCTCTCTGCTGTGTAATCTCATTTCACTGTGTTTGAGATAACAAAATTAAAATAATAATAAAAAAAAAATAATAAAAATTCCTTTTTTATCTCTTTGCTTTGACTTGCACCCTTGTGTCCATGTGTAGTTTGTTAATCATTTCTATTTAAGCTTGGATTCTGGACAACAGTTCTGGGAACCGGTAAATTTACATTAATAGTTCTGGGAACTATATACTATCGTAGTATATTTTGATGTTGTAACTACTTTCAGCCGTCTTTGAGGAAACCCGTCGCTCATGCTGATGAGCACAGCTGAGTGACCTGCGCAGGTAAAATCAGGCTAAAAGAGGTAAATAAGGCTTTGTCTGTTGATCGATTATTGAGAGAATACAGGAACCGTCACGGACAATGGGTAGTGGGGAAAGTAAGGATAAGAGTGATGATTTCCTGAGGGCATGTAAGCATCCTAATGTTCAATTCATGATAACTAATTATGGGCCTGGTTCTTTATCACAATATCATATGTGGGTGATGGACTGTGGATTTGCAAAGAAAGGTAGTTTTAGTGAAAGACAATTAGAAAAGTTGAGAGAACAGTTACAAGAATGTGAGGCTTCAAAGAAAAAAGGGAAAAAACAAAGAGAAGTAGACTGGGTTGCGTTGCAAAACAAATGCACAAACTAACATTCAATCTTCTTCTCTTCAGTGTACTTATAGACCCAGACCTGGACAGCTGCCCTCCCAGACCACCACCTCAGAGACACAGACAACCACTCCAACCGCACGCCTCCACACCTCAACCATCCACAGCAGCTGAGTGGGGCCCTCCTCCCTGCTATACAGGACCTGGAGCCTCTACCCCTTACTCCCCTGTGTGCTATCACACCCGTGGTTGAAAGCAAAAGGGGATTCTGAAGGAAATGAGACCAGATAATCCAATTTCCAGCCCACTTGATGAGCATGATGCCGAGGCCGTTCCTGATGGCCGACGCGGATCGCCTCACTCAAGAACTGATGACATTCATATGCCTATGGTCGAGGTAGCTGGCCCAGAGGGAGGACCACTTCTTGTGTATCACCCATGGGGATCAAATGACATAGAATGTCATTGACGTGCAGAACCAACTCCCAGATCCAAGAGAAGTGGGAGGTCGGAAGTTCAGTGATGAACTGGCCCGATATTGCAGAGAATTCAGACCCACAGCCCATGAACTGCGTCGCCTCATGATGAGAAAACTCAGCTTTGATGTGTCGCACCTGCGTTTTGACTGGCCAGAGAGAAATATGCAGATTCATCACATAAACTGGAATAACGCCGAGAATGTTGAATACAAAGACTTAGTAATGTGCCAGACTGATGCTCTTAACCAAGCTTTTCCAGTAAGAATGGACAAGCCTGGATTCCAGAGTGGATGTTTCCTGTGTGGAAAAACAGACCACTGGATACGAGACTGTCCAAAGAGACATCGCGGGGGAGAAGCAAATACAGAAGCATGAGATTTGGTTGGGTCAGGGACGGGTGAGCAGCCAGGGAAGGGTAAGTCTGATCTTTTTGTGCAATGCAATGGAGAAAAGCTTAAGCTTACCATTCCATTTCCACCTCTCACTAATCCAATGTCTAGAAAAGTATCAGAGGTTGCTATTTCACCTATGAATGAAACTTGAAATTGCTAAATATCATGAACCAGAATTTAAGAAAATGCCTGTGATTACATTACTTGTTGAGCAATACCAATACAGTTTCTGTTGGGTCAAGATTTGATGTGCAAACTAAATTTAAATCTGATCAGCACATCACTAGGCCTTAGAATAGAATAGAATGGAATGGGGAGATAACTCCCGCTTTGTAAAATATGATCCCAGACCCCTGCTCTATGTGTATGAATGGAAACTGTGTAAGTCCTCTTTCACTGATGTCACACACTCTCTAGTAGAGAAAGCAAAAACTCTCACCTCCTTTTCTCACACAGACTACATGATACCGAAAGCACTGCACTGTACTGCGCACGTACACAGACATGAACCACATGAGAGTTATGAGAAAGAATGGTACAGGAAGTTAGATAGACCAGACATATTGATATTGAAGCGTGTGAGATGGAATGAACACAGATGTGCTGTAGAGGAAGATTTATATCGGGTTTCAGTTCGAGCTGGTCATCCACACCCATTCTAAATGAATCATGGATCTCCACATCTCTCTCTAGCCAAATCCGTCAATGATGAGTGGGAAACTTTGGGAGAATGGATGTTACAGGCTACTCAAAGTCATGATTGGGAACCAACTGAGCAGCCAGCTTTTTTTTACAGCCCAAAATTAAATGCATATAGCACAGCACTAAATAGGCTGGCTAGAGCTGAGAGAGGCGTGGTGATCCTTCCTGATGATGGGATAGATCCCAACCCATGGTACAAAACCGATTTGGCCCTACCCAAATTGGAACATTCAGATGTACGACTACAAAAAGTGCCCAAGCAATTGTGGGCGAGTGGAAAATATGATGTAGGTCTGATTAAAAATTGCCAGTGATCATCACTCCAGTGATCATTACACCAAAATCAGATTACAGGCCAAAGAGGGCTCAATATCCCCTAACACCAGAAGCTCTAGCCCTAAAAACACCGGTGTTTAATTCTCTATTCAAATCTGGAGTTATAGTGCCATGTGAGTCATCTGTGCAACCACCACTCTTCCCAGTAAGGAAAATAAGAGCTCCAGGGGAGCCAGAGGAGTGGAGATTCGTACAGGATCTGAAAGTGGTCAGTGATGCGGTGATCCAACAAGCACCTAATGTTCCCAACCCATACACTATCTTGTCCCAAATTCCAGTTGACAGTGCATGGTTTTCTGTTGTCGATATAGCTAACGCATTCTTTAGCGTACCAGTAGATCCAGATTGTCAGTTTTGGTTTGCGTTTTCCTTTAATGGATATACTTTCCTATACTTTCACACACTTATGTCAGGGTTATTGTGAGTCACCTACAATCTATAATGAAGCATTAAAGAACAGTTTAGATACACTGCAGCTAACTGAGAAATTTGTGTTGCTTCAGTATGTAGATGACATTCTTTTGGCCGCATTGTATAAAGAGTAGTGTGAAAAAGACACCATTAAATTGCTCTATCACCTCGCTAAAGAAGGACATAAAGCAAGCCTGTCAAAACTGACGTTTGTACAACAAGAAGTGAAGTTCCTAGGACATTTAATTTCTGCAGAAGGTAAAACTCGAGTTAGACTCGAGTCAAGTAGAGTGGAAGCAATACAGAAAATTCTCAAACCGGTTACTAAAAAACAGTTAATGTCGTTCTTGGGTATGTGTTAATAGTGTAGGTTGCTTATACCCGATTATGCTGTGTTAGAGGCACCGCTGAGTGCTATTGCTCACGAACAAGGCCTGCAAGCACACAGCAATGTGACGTGGACTGAGACTGCAAACGCTGCATTTGAACAACTGAAACAGACATTACAGACGACACCCACATTGGGCATTCCTGACCCAATGAGACCATTTACACAGACTGTGGATGAAAAAGGGGGGTGCATAACATCTGTTTTACTTCAAGAGCATGGGGGTAGGCTGCGACCAGTGGCTTATTTCTCAGCAATCCCTGTAGGGTTTGCAGTAGTGACTCAGAATGAAATTGTACTTTCAGGGAAACTTCCGTCTCATTACTCAGCACAGGTGGCAGAACTCACCACCCTCATAGAGGCCTTTAAATTGGCAGATGGTAAGACTGTAAATATTTACACAGATAGCAGGTATGCCTTTGGCATCACGCATGATTTTGGATTATTATGGAAGCATAGGGGGTTTTTGACCTCCTCAGGCAAGCTTATCGTGCACCATGGCCTGATAGCTGACCTCCTGGATGCAATCCTACTTCCAAAAGCTATTGCAGTATGTAAATGCGCATATGCATTGTTATGATCCTATTTCCACAGCTAACACCAAAGCTGATGCAGCGGCGAAAGCACCAGCAAAACAACCTGAACAGAAACGAACTACAGATGACTATATTGTCTGCTCCTACTCTAAATCTGACTGAAATACAGGGTATGGGTGATTGTGAGGAGAAACAATGCTGGAGGCAGTTGGGATGTGTCCAAAAACAAGGTGTTTGGTATGGGCCCACAGGAAAACTGTGTTTACAGAAGAAACTATTTCCTTTTTATGCTAAATTGACACATAGTTAAGACCATGTGTCAAAATAAGGGATGGTAACAGAAATTAGGAAACACAAATAATTTTGTGAACACTGTGTCATATGTGCAACAAACAACATTGGGAGAGGCACATCCATCACCACAAAGGCCATTTGAACACTTACAAATAGACTTTATTGAGTTAACACCTAGCGAGGGTAAGAAGTATTGTCTGGTTATAGTAGATATGTTCTCTAAATGGGTAGAGGCTGTTCCTACATCTAAGCAGGATGCTAGTGCAGTAGCAAAAGCACTACTCACAGAAATGATTCCACGGTGGGAAATTCCTGAGAGAATTGGTAGTGATAATGGTACCCCATTCGTGAATCAGGCATTACAGAAAGTCAGTGAATACTTAGGGATCAACCTGAAACAGCACTGTGCCTACCACCCAACTAGTGGTGGAGCAGTAGAAAGATCTGACACAAACAGACTGTGACCCTAAGTTGACAAATGATAAAAAATTAATTTAGCTTAAACTGTGTGTGTTTTGTTTTGATTTTATTTATCCCGATATGTTTTGTTATGCTTTTCTTTTCCCTGATTCTGATTCCCTGACTAGCAAAGAAAAAAAAGAAAATTAAAGGGGTTTCTCCTCTCTCAAGAAAAAGCAGAGTAACTATTTTTTTTAAGTTTTAGTTGATGAAGGCATCATTGGAAAGCCAAGGGAAAAGATTAAGGACAAAAAGGAGGGAAATGTGGAAATTTTAACAAGTAACAAAGATGAACAAGTAAGACTTTAGGACCTCTGCTGTGTGTGTGTGTGTGTGTGGAGAGGAAGATATTAACCAGGTGGCTGTCAGTACCAGGAGCGACTCTACTCATGGCATGCCAGAACATTGTATATCATGTCTTTCTATATGCTATAGCTCCTTTGATGGAAGTGCTGTTGGCCACGTATACATTTGGTTTAGGATGCACCTAAAAGTTCTGAATAAGGGGGACCCGTGAAAGAGGGCCTTGCCTCTCCACTGTGTAATCTCGTTGCACTGCGTTTGAGAGTCCTATTGCCACGGCAAGATAAAAATTCCTTTATTATCTCTTTGCTTTGACTCACACCCTTGTGTCCATGTGTAGTTTGTTAACCATTTCAGTTCAGAGTGCAGACTTGCCACAACAATATCAAAGTTCTTTTTTTTTTTGCTGTTCCCATGTTTCTTTGAATTTTTGCATTTTAATGTAAACAATTACATTTCACATGTGAAAAAGTCAAAGAAAACTGCCCCATTCAGCTGCACACATGCGTTTGTCTGAAAAACCGCTTTCCCTTGCTCATAGAACGCTGAGACTTGCGGAATCGCATTTTCAGCACCAGAGAAGCACAATGCAGAGAGCACACTGTGCGGTGGCAGGAAACAAGCCAGTTCGATGAGAAATGATGAAAGTTGACTTTGTTAAGTGAATTTTCATGGAAAATCACCGTTTCCATGTTTCTTATAAATTTTGTGCATGCCTGTATAGGTGTGGCCTGAGGCTGTCTGTTAAGCAGAGGACATGAAAGGTTATTGCTTCTTAGCCTTTTGGCTAAGATCAAGTGTTCTATGGTCTGGTTTTGGGCTTTGACTGGGTTTGAGAAGGAGAATAGATGGAATGGGGTTTGTGTAGGATGGCTTCTCAGGCTTTTAAGCTAGGATCTATTGTGTTCACTGGTCTGGCTTTTTGGCCTTGGTCGGGGTTCACGTTACAATCCTTAGTCTGGCCATGAGAAGGCGAATGGTTAGGTATGGATATGGGTAGGATTTGGAATGAAAAAAAAAATCTGTTCTTATAAGTTTAATATCTGATTCGTCCTCTATATTAAACAGATTTTTAGAGCTGGGAGCCCGAAAAGGGGCTTGCTACGTCCGCTCCACGGAACGGCCTGGTATTGCAGTAGTTCCAGGCTTGGTGCACCGTTTTCTGATATAAAATGAAGGAGAAAAATTTACTGACTTACTGTCTTACTTACTTACTTACTTATCAAATTATGTCTGCATTCAACCCACCCTGTTCCCTAGCCTATCTTCACCTCTTTCTGCTCACCACTGTCAGTTGTTGCTCGTCAACATTTGCCCGCCCTTTTCCCCGCTCAACAAAGCAAAGGGGCCGGCCTTACCCTCATCGAGCGTTGTGTTTCTCCGACAAGGGTTTCCCGGTGCTGCTCGGCTCTTTTTGTTTACAGCGCTGGTTTCTTTTCAGACATGCATAAATCTTTTGCCTATTATTAAAGATAGTGGAGAAAAACATCAATGAGTTTGATATGTTTTTGTGAGCTTTGGTCTGGCAAAGCTGAGTATGCTTCAATGTTGAATGGGTAGTTTCCAGGAGTTGGGTTTTATTTGGTCCTGTGACTTCATGCATGTCTGTATAGGTGTGGCCTGAGGATGTCGGTTAAGCAGAGAAGATAAGAGGTTATTGCTTCATGGCCTTTTGGCTAAGATCAAGTGTTCTCTGGTCTGGTTTTGGGCTTTGACTGGGTTTGAGAAGGAGCATAGATATCATGTTTCATCGAACTGGCTCGTTTCCTGCCTCAGCGCAGTGTGCTTTCTGCTTTGTGCTTCTCTAGCGCTGAAAATGCGATTCCGCAAGTCTCAACACTCTACGAGCAAGGGAAAGAGGTTTTTCAGACAATAAACGCATGTTTGCAGCTGAATGGGGCAATTTTCTTTGACTTTTTTCACATGTTTGGGGTCAACTATGATATGAAATATGATTAATTACATTAAAATGCCAAAATTCATAAGAAACATAGCAAAGTGATAAAAAAAAGAATTTTTTTACTTTTAGTCTTCTCAAGGCCAGACCAAGTATTGTAACGTGAATGCAGACCACGGCCAATAAGACCAGTGAACACAATAGATCCTAGTGACAAAGCCTGAGAAGCGATACTACACAAACCCCATTCCATCCAGACCCAACTCCTAGAAACTACCCATTTACCATTGAAGCATACACAGCCTTGCCAGAGCAAAACTCACAACAATACATAAAAGTCACTGATGTTCCTCTCCACAGAAATCTTTAGTAAAAGGCAAAAGATTTTTTTTTTTCTTCGGCTTGTACTCCCTCAGCCTCTTGTTGTCTGTTTACTATTTATTTGTATTTGGGGTTTGTCTTTTTGTTGCGTGTGTGTGTTTTTGAGATTGTGTCAGTGTGATGTCTTTGTTTTCCTTCATAGAATGTCTGTTTTTTTTTAGTTCCAATTGCTATTGTAAGGGTATATGGGTGATGGTGGGGGATAGGGAGCGACGGGGAAAAGAATCGTCTTTTTTTGGGGACTGATTAGAAACATGTTCAAAAGGCAAATAACTCATGCACGACTGAAGAGAAACCAGAGCTATTAAGAAAAAAAACCCGCGCAGCACCCGGAAACCCTTGTCGGAGAAATACAATGCTCAATGAGGGTAAGGCCGGCCCCTTTGTTTTGGTTGAGTGGAAAAAGGGTCAGGAAAGGTTGACGAGCAACAAATGACAGTGGTGAGCAGAACAAGGCAAAGATAGGCTAGGGAACAGGGCGGTTTGAATGCAGACATAATTTGTTTATTAAGTAAGTAAGTAAGTCAGTAATTTTTTCTCTTTCATTTTACATCAGAAAATGGTGCACCAAGCCTGGAAGTACTGCAATACCAGGCCGATCCGCAGAGCAGATGTAGCAAACCCCTTTTCCGGCTCCCAGCTCTAAAAATCTGATTGATATAGAGAACGTATCAGATATTAAACTGATGAGAACCGATTTATTTTTTCAATTTAAATCCTACCCATATCCATACCTAACCATTAGCCTTCTCAAGGCCAGACTAAGGATTGTAACGTGAACCCAGACCAAGGCCAAAAAGCCAGACCAGTGAACATAATAGATCCCAGCTAAAAAGCCTGAGAAATGATCCTACACAAACCCCATCCCATCTATTCTCCTTCTCTAACCCAGTCAAAGCTCAAAACCAGATCAGAGAACACTTGATCTTAGCCAAATGGCCAAGAAGCAATAAACTTTTATCTCCTTTTGGTAACAGACAGCCCCAGGCCATACCTATACAAGCATACATGAAGTCACACAACTTAATAAGACCCAACTGCTGGAAACTACTCATTTAACATTGAAGCATACACAGCTTTACAAGAGCAAAGCTCACAAAAATACATCAAACTCATTGGCTAGCCCTGCCACAGAAATCTTTAGTAAAAGGCAAAAGATTCATGTGTGACTGAAGAGAAATCAGAGCCATGATGGAAAAAAGGTAAGCAGTACAGGGAAACCCTTGTCGGAGAAACACAATGCTCGATGAGGGTAAGGCCGGCCTCTTTTTTTCATTGAGTGGACAAAGGGTGTGGAACGGTTGACGAGCAACAACTGACAGTTGTGAGCAAAACGAGGCAAAGATAGGCTAGGGAACAGGGCGGGTTGAATGCAGACATAATTTGTTTAGTAAGTAAGTAAGTAAGTCCATAATTTTTTCTCTTTCATTTTACATCAGAAAATGGTGCACCAAGCCTGGAACTATTGCAATACCAGGCTGATCGGACATAGCAAGCCCCTTTTCCGGCTCCCAGCTCTAAAAATCTGTTTAATATAGAGGACGTATCAGATATTAAACTGATAAGAACAGATTTTGTTTTTTCAATCCAAATCCTATCCATATCCATACCTGACCATTCACCTTCTCAAGGACAGACTAAGTATTGTAATGTGAACCCAGACCAAGGCAAAAAAGCCAGACCAGTGAACACAATAGATCCTAGCTAAAAAGCCTGAGAAGCGATCCTACACAAAATCAATGAGTTTGATGTATTTTGGTGAGCTTTGCTCTGGCAAAGCTATGTATGCTTCAATGTTAAATGGGTAGTTTCCAGTACTTGGGTCTTATTTTATTACTTGACATTATGCATGCCTGTATAGGTGTGGCCTGAGGCTGTCCGTTCAGCAGAAGAGATAAAAGATTATTGCTTCTTGGCCTTTTGGCTAAGATCAAGTGTTCTCTGGTTTGGCTTTGGGCTGAGACTGTATTCACATTGCACTTCTTAGTCTGCCTTTGAGAAGGCGAGTGTGACGGAAAGGATATAAAAAAAAAAGAAAGTAAAGAAAAAAGGGGCCGGCCTTACCATCAATGAGCATTGTGTTTCTCCGACAAGGGTTTCCTGGTGCTGCTCATCTCTTTCTTTTTTTTTTCCCATAGTGATGGTTTCTTTTAAGTCCTGCTTAAATCTTTGGCTTTTTAGTGACAAGGTCTGTGGAGAGGAACATAAATGAGCTTGATGTATTTTTATGAGCTTTGCTCTGGCAAAGCTGTGTATAAAATGTTTCAATGTTAAATGGGTAGTTTCCAGGAGTTGGGTCTTATTTGCTTATGTGACTTTATGCATGCCTGTATAGGTGTGGCCTGAGGCTGTCCATTAAGCAGAGGAGATAAATGTTTGTTGCTTCTTGGCCGTTTGGCTAAGATCGTGTTCTCTGGTCTGCTTTTGGGCTTTGACTGGGTTTGAGAAGGAGAATAGATTGAATGGGGTTTGTATAGGATGGCTTCTCAGGCTTTTTAGCTAGGATCTATTGTGTTCACTGGTCTGGCTTGTTGGCCTTGGTCTGGGTTCACATTACAATCCTTTGTCTGGCCTTGAGAAGGTGAATGGTTAGGTATGGATATGGGTAGGATTTGGATTGGAAATAAAAATCTGTTCTTATCAGTTTAATATCTCATACGTCTTCTATATTAAACAGATTTATAGCGCTGGGAGACGGAAAAGGGGCTTGCTACGTCCGCTCTGCGGATCGGCCTGGTATTACAGTACTTCCAGGCTTGGTGCACCGTTTTCTGATGTAAAATGAAGGAGAATCAATTACTGAATTACTGCTTTACTGACTTACTTATTTACTTACTTATTTACCAAATTATGTCTGCATTCACCCCGCCCTGGTCCCTAGCCTATCTTCACCTCCTTCTGCTCACCGCTGTCAGTTGTTGCTCGTCAACCTTTCCCCACCATTTCTCTACTCAACCAACCCAAGAGGCCGGCCTTACCCTCATCGAGCATTGTGTTTTTCCGACAAGGGTTTCCTGTTGATGCTTGTCTTTTTTTTTTTTCTTTATGGTGCTGGTTTCTCTTCAGTCACGTGTAAATATTTCACCCTTTATGAAAGAGTTCTGTGGAGAGGAACATCAATGAGCTTTACTCTGATAAAGCTGTGTATGCTTCAATCTTAAATGAGTAGTTTTCAGGGGTTGAGTCTTATTTGGTTGTGTGACTTTATGCACGCCTGTATAGGTGTGGCCTGAGGCTGTCCGTTCAGCAGAAGAGATAAAAGTTTATTGCTTCTCGGCCATTTGGCTAAGATCAAGTGTTCTCTGGTCTGGCTTTGAGCTGTGACTGTATTCACATTGCACTTCTTAGTCTGACTTTGAGAAGGCAAGTGTGAAGGAAAGGATATTAAAAAAAAAAAAAGAAAGAAAAGAAATAAAGGGGCCGGCCTTGCCCTCATCGAGCATTGTGTTTCCCCCACAAGGGTTTCCTGGTGCTGCTCGGCTTCTTTTTCTTTATAGCTCTGATTTCTCTTAAGTCATGTGTAAATCTTTTGACTTTTGTTAAAGCTTTTCGTGTAGAGGAACATCAATGACTTTGATGTATTTTTATGAGTGGTGCTCTGGTAAAGCTGTGTATGCTTCAATGTTAAATGGGTTGTTTCCAGGAGTTGGGTCTTATTTGCTTAAGTGAATTTATGCATGCCGGTATTTGTGTGGCCTGAGGCTGTCCGTTAAGCAGAGGAGATAAAAGTTTACTGCTTCTTGGCCTTTTGGCTAAGATCAAGTGTTCTCTGGTCTGGTTTTGGGCTTTGACTGGGTTTGAGAAGGGGGCATAAACAACATTTTTCATCGAACTGGCTCGATTCCTGCCTCGGCGCAGTGTGCTCTCTGCATTGTGTTTCTGTGGCGCTGAAAATGCTATTCCGCAAGACTCAGCGCTCTAGAGCAAGGGAAAGCGGATTTTAAGACAAACGCATGTGTGCAGCTGAAAGGGGCAGTTTTCTTTGACATTTTTCACTTTTGGGGTCGACTATGATATGAAATGTGATTGTTTACCTTAAAATGCAAAAACTCATGAGAAACACAGCAAAGTCATGAAAAATATGAATTTTTATATGAAATATGATTTTTTCGTCAAAGTGCAACAATTCATAAGAAACATGGAAAAATTGATATTCTATGTTAATTCACTTAACAAAGTCAACTTTCAACATTTTTCATCGAACTGGCTCGTTTCCTGCCTCGGCGCAGTGTGCTCTCTACACTGTGCTTCTCTGGCGCTGAAAATGCGATTCCGCAAGTCTCAGCGCTCTACGAGCAAGGGAAAGCGGGTTTTCAGACAAACGAATGTGTGCAGCTGAATGGGCCAGTTTTCTTTGACTTTTTTCACTTGTATGTGGTCGACTATGATTTGAAATGTGATTGTTTGCCTTAAAATGCCAAAATTCATGAAAAACATTGGAAAGTCATAAAAAATATGAATTTTGATATGAAATATGATTTTTCTCATCAAAGTTCAAAAATTCATAAGAAACATGGAAAACGTGATCGTCCATGTTAATTCACTTTACAAAATAGACTTTCAACATTTTTCATCGAACTGGCTCGTTTCCTGCCTCGGCGCAGTGTGCCTTGTGCCTTGTGCTTCTCTGGCGCTGAAAATGCGATTCCGCAAGTCTCAGCGCTCTACGAGCAAGGGAAAGCGGTTTTTCAGACAAACGAATGTGTGCAGCTGATTGGGCCAGTTATCTTTGATTTTTTTCACGTGTATGTGGTCGACTATGATATGAAATGTGATTTTTCGCATTAAAATACCAAAATTCATAAAAATCATTGGAAAGTCATAAAACATGAATTTTGATATGAAATATGATTTTTTCGTCAAAGTGCAAAAATTCATAATAAATAAGGAAAAATTGATATTATGTGTTAATTCACTTAACAAAGTCAACTTTCAACATTTTTCATCGAACTGTCTCTGTTCCTCCCTCGGCACAGTGTGCCTTGTGCCTTGTGCTTCTCTGGCGCTGAAAATGCGATTCCGCAAGTATCAGCGTTCTAAGAGCTGAAAGCGGTATTTCAGACAAACGAATGTCTGCAGCTGAATGGGTCAGTTTTCTTTGACTTTTTTCACATGTATGTGGTCGACTATGAAATGAAATGTGACTGTTTGCCTTAAAATGCCAAAATTCATGAAAACCATTGGAAAGTCATAAAAAATATGAATTTTGATATGATACATGATTTTTTCGTCAAAGTGCAAAAATTCATAAGAAACATGGAAAAATTGATATTCTATGTTAATTCACTTAACAAAGTCAACTTTCAACATTTTTCAACGAACTGGCTCGTTTCCTGCCTCTGCTCAGTTCGCTCCGAGCATTGTGCTTCTCTGGCGCTGAAAAAGCGATTCCGCAAGTCTCAGCGCTCTACGAGCAAGGGAAAGCGGTTTTTCAGACAAACGAATGTGTGCAGCTGTATGGGCCAGTTTTCTTTGACTTTTTTCTCATGTATGGGGTCGTCTATGATATGAAATGTGATTGTATACCATAAAATGCAAAAATTCATGAAAACCATTGGAAAGTCATAAAAAATATGAATTTTGATATGATACATGATTTTTTCGTCAAAGTGCAAAAATTCATAAGAAACATGGAAAAATTGATATTCTATGTTAATTCACTTAACAAAGTCAACTTTCAACATTTTTCATCGAACTGTCTGGTGTCCTGCCTCGGCACAGTGTGCCTTGTGCCTTGTGCTTCTCTGGCGCAGAAAATGCGATTCCGCAAGTCTCAGCGCTCTACGAGCAAGGGAAAGCGGTTTTTCAGACAAACGAATGTGTGCAGCTGAATGGGCCAGTTTTCTTTGACTTTTTTCTCATGTATGGAGTCGTCTATGATATGAAATGTGATTGTATGCCATAAAATGCAAATATTCATGAGAAACATTGGAAAGTCATAAAAAATATGAATTTTGATATGAAATATGATTTTTTCCTAAAAATGCAAAAATTAATAATAAACATGGAAAATTTGATATTCTATGTGAATTCACTTAACAACGTCAACTTTCAACATATTTCATCGAACTGGCTCGTGTCCTGCCTCGGCTCAATGTACTCTCTGCACTGTGCTTCTCTGGCGCTGAAAATGCGATTCCGCAAGTCTCAGCTCTCTAAGAGCAAGGGAAAGCAGTTTTTCAGACAAACGAAGGTGTGCAACTGAATGGGCCAGTTTTCTTTGACTTTATTCTCATGTATGGGTTCGTCTATGATATGAAATGTGATTGTATACCATAAAATGCAAAAATTCATGAGAAACATTGGAAAGTCATAAAAAATATAAATTTTGATATGAAATATGAGTTTTTCCTCAAAGTGCAAAAATTCATAAGAAACATGGAAAAATTGATATTCTATGTTAATTCACTTAACAAAGTCAACTTTCAACATTTTTCATCGCTCTGGCTCGTTTCCTGCCTCGGCGCAGTGTGCCTTGTGCCTTGTGCATCTCTGACGCTGAAAATGCGATTCCGCAAGTCTCAGCGCTCTACGAGCAAGGGAAAGCGGTTTTTCAGACAAACGAATGTGTGCAGCTGATTGGGCCGGTTTTCTTTGATTTTTTTCACGTGTATGTGGTCGACTATGATATGAAATGTGATTTTTCGCATTAAAATGCCAAAATTCATAAAAATCATTGGAAAGTCATAAAACATGAATTTTGATATGAAATATGATTTTTTCGTCAAAGTGCAAAAATTCATAATAAACATGGAAAAATTGATATTATATGTTAATTCACTTAACAAAGTCAACTTTCAAGATTTTTCATCGAACTGTCTCTTTTCCTCCCTCGGCACAGTTTGCCTTGTGCCTTGTGCTTCTCTGGCGCTGAAAATGCGATTCCGCAAGTCTCAGCGCTCTACGAGCAAGGGAAAGCGGTTTTTCAGACAAACGAATGTGTGCAGCTGAATGGGTCAGTTTTCTTTGACTTTTTTCACATGAATGTGGTCGACAATGATATGAAATGTGATTGTTTGCCTTAAAAAGCGAAAATTCATAAAACACATTGGAAAGTCATAAAAAATATGAATTTTGATATGAAATATGATTTTTTCGTCAATGAGCGAATATTCATAAGAAACATGGAAAAATTGATATTCTATGTTAATTCACTTAACAAAGTCAACTTTCGACATTTTTCATCGAACTGGCTCGTTTCCTGCCTCGGCGCAGTGTGCTCTCTGCACTGTGCTTCTCTGGCGCTGAAAATGCGATTCACATGAATGTGGTCGTCTATGATATGAAATGTGATTGTTTGCCTTAAAAAGCGAAAATTCATAAAACACATTGGAAAGTCATAAAAAATATGAATTTTGATATGAAATATAATTTTTCTCTTCAAAGTTCTAAAATTCATAAGAAACATGGAAAACTTGATGTTCTATGTTAATTCACTTAACAAAGTCAACTCTCAACATTTTTCATCGAACTGGCTCGTTTCCTGTCTCGGCGCAGTGTGCCTTGTGCCTTGTGCTTCTCTGGCGCTGAATATGCGATTCCGCAAGTCTCAGCGCTCTACGAGCAAGGGAAAGCGGTTTTTCAGACAAACGAATGTGTGCAGCTGAATGGGCCAGTTTTCTTTGACTTTTTTCACTTGTATGTGGTCGACTATGATTTGAAATGTGATTGTTTGCCTTAAAATGCCAAAATTCATGAAAACCATTGGAAAGTCATAAAAAATATGAATTTTGATATGATACATGATTTTTTTCGTCAAAGTGCAAAAATTCATAAGAAACATGGAAAAATTGATATTCTATGTTAATTCACTTAACAAAGTTACCTTTCAACATTTTTCATCGAACTGTCTCGTTTCCTGCCTCGGCACAGTGTGCCTTGTGCCTTGTGCTTCTCTGGCGCTGAAAAAGCGATTCCGCAAGTCTCAGCGCTCTACGAGCAAGGGAAAGCGGTTTTTCAAACAAACGAATGTGTACAACTGAATGGGCCAATTTTTTTTTACTTTTTTCTTATGTATGTGGTCGTCTATGATATGAAATGTGATTGTATACCATAAAATGCAAAAATTCATGAGAAACATTGGAAAGTCATAAAAAATATGAATTTTGATATGAAATATGATTTTTCTCATCAAAGTTCAAAAATTCATAAGAAACATGGAAAACTTGATGTTCTATGTTAATTCACTTAACAAAGTCAACTTTCAATATTTTTCATCGAACTGGCTCGTTTCCTGCCTCGGCGCAGTGTGCTCTCAGCACTGTGCTTCTCTGGCGCTGAAAATGCGATTCCGCAAGTCTCAGCGCTCTACGAGCAAGGGAAAGCGGTTTTTCAGACAAACGAATGTGCAGCTGAATGGGCCAGTTTTCTTTGACTTTTTTCACATGAATGTGGTCGACTATGATATGAAATGTGATTGTTTGCCTTAATAAGCGAAAATTCATAAAACACATTGGAAAGTCATAAAAAAATATGAATTTTGATATGAAATATGATTTTTTCATCAATGAGCGAATATTCATAAGAAACATGGAAAAATTGATATTCTATGTTAATTCACTTAACAAAGTCAACTTTCGACATTTTTCATCGAACTGGCTCGTTTCCTGCCTCGGCGCAGTGTGCTCTCTGCACTGTGCTTCTCTGGCGCTGAAAATGCGATTCCGCAAGTCTCAGCGCTCTACGAGCAAGGGAAAGCGGTTTTTCAGACAAACGAATGTGTGCAGCTGAATGGGCCAGTTTTCTTTGACTTTTTTCACTTGTATGTGGTCGACTATGATTTGAAATGTGATTGTTTGCCTTAAAATGCCAAAATTCATGAAACCCATTGGAAAGTCATAAAAAATATGAATTTTGATATGATACATGATTTTTTCGTCAAAGTGCAAAGATTCATAAGAAACATGGAAAAATTGATATTCTATGTTAATTCAATTAACAAAGTCAACTTTCGACATTTTTCATCGAACTGGCTCGTTTCCTGCCTCGGCGCAGTTTGCTCCGAGCATTGTGCTTCTGTGGCGCTGAAAATGCGATTCGGCAAGTCTCAGCGCTCTACGAGCAAGGGAAAGCGGTTTTACAGACAAACGAATGTGTGCAGCTCAATGGGCCAGTTTTCTTTGACTTTTTTCACATGAATGTGGTCGACTATGATATGAAATGTGATTGTATACCATAAAATGCAAAAATTCATGAGAAACATTGGAAAGTCATAAAAAATATGAATTTTGATATGAAATATGATTTTTCTCATCAAAGTTCAAAAATTCATAAGAAACATGGAAAACGTGATCTTCCATGTTAATTCACTTAACAAAGTCAACTTTCAATATTTTTCATCGAACTGGCTCGTTTCCTGCCTCGGCGCAGTGTGCCTTGTGCCTTGTGCTTCTCTGGCGCTGAAAATGCGATTCCGCAAGTCTCAGCGCTCTACGAGCAAGGGAAAGCGGTTTTTCAGACAAACGAATGTGTGCAGTTGAATGGGGCAGTTTTCTTTGACATTTTTCTCATGTATGGGGTCGTCTATGATATGAAATGTGATTGTATACCAAAAATGCAAAAATTCATGAGAAACATTGGAAATTCATAAAAAAATATGAATTTTGATATGAAATATGATTTTTCTCATCAAAGTTCAAAAATTCATAAGAAACATGGAAAACGTGATCTTCCATGTTAATTCACGTAACAAAGTCAACTTTCAATATTTTTCATCGAACTGGCTCGTTTCCTGCCTCGGCGCAGTTTGCTCCGAGCATTGTGCTTCTGTGGCGCTGAAAATGCGATTCCGCAAGTCTCAGCGCTCTACGAGCAAGGGAAAGCGGTTTTTCAGACAAACGAATGTGTGCAGCTGAATGGGCCAGTTTTCTTTGACTTTTTTCACATGAATGTGGTCGACTATGATATGAAATGTGATTGTTTGCCTTAAAAAGCGAAAATTCATAAAACACATTGGAAAGTCATAAAAAATATGAATTTTGATATGAAATATGATTTTTTCGTCAATGAGCGAATATTCATAAGAAACAAGGAAAAATTGATATTCTATGTTAATTCACTTAACAAAGTCAACTCTCAACATTTTTCATCGAACTGGCTCGATTCCTGCCTCGGCGCAGTTTGCTCCGAGCATTGTGCTTCTGTGGCGCTGAAAATGCGATTCCGCAAGTCTCAGCGCTCTACGAGCAAGGGAAAGCGGTTTTTCAAGCAAACGAATATGTGCAGCTGAATGGGCCAGCTTTCTTTGACTTTATTCACTTGTATGTGTTCGACTATGATTTGAAATGTGATTGTTTACCGTAAAATGCCAAAATTCATGAAAACCATTGGAAAGTCATAAAAAATATGAATTTTGATATGATACATGATTTTTTCGTCAAAGTGCAAAAATTCATAAGATACATGGAAAAATTGATATTCTATGTTAATTCACTTAACAAAGTCAACTCTCAACATTTTTCATCGAACTGGCTCGTTTCCTGCCTCGGCGCAGTTTGCTCCGAGCATTGTGCTTCTGTGGCGCTGAAAATGCGAATGCGCAAGTCTCAGCGCTCTACGAGCAAGGGAAAGCGGTTTTTCAGACAAACGAATGTGTGCAGTTGAATGGGGCAGTTTTTTTTGACATTTTTCTCATGTATGTGGTCGTCTATGATATGAAATGTGATTGTATACCAAAAATGCAAAAATTCATGAGAAACAATGGAAATTCATAAAAAATATGAATTTTGATATGAAATATGATTTTTCTTATCAAAGTTCAAAAATTCATAAGAAACATGGAAAACGTGATCTTCCATGTTAATTCACTTAACAAAGTCAACTTTCAATATGTTTCATCGAACTGGCTCGTTTCCTGCCTCGGCGCAGTGTGCTCTCTGCACTGTACTTTTCTGGCGCTGAAAATGCGATTCAGCAAGTCTCAGCGCTCTAGAGCAAGGGAAAGCGGTTTTTCAGACAAACGAATGTGTGCAGCTGAATGGGGCAGTTTTCTTTGACATTTTTCTCATGTATGGAGTCGTCTATGATATGAAATGTGATTGTATACCATAAAATGCAAAAATTCATGAGAAACATTGGAAAGTCTTAAAAAATATGAATTTTGATATGAAATATGATCTTTTCATCAAAGTGCAAAAATTCATAAGAAACATGGAAAAATTGATATTCTATGTTAATTCACTTAACAAAGTCAACTCTCAACATTTTTCATCGAACTGGCTCGTTTCCTGCCTCGGAGCAGTGTGCTCTCTGCATTGTGCTTCTGTGGCGCTGAAAATGCGATTCCGCAAGTCTCAGCGCTCTACGAGCAAGGGAAAGCGGTTTTTCAGACAATCGCTTGTGTGCAGCTGAATGGGGCAGTTTTCTTTGACTTTTTTCACATGTATGGGGTCGACTGAGATATGAAATGTGATTGTTTACTTTAAAATGCCAAAATTCATAAGAAACAGTTGAAAGTCAAAAAAATATGAATTTTGATATGAAATATGATTTTTTTCATCAAAGTGCAAAAATTCATAAGAAACATGGAAAAAGTGATACTCCATGATAATTCGCTTAACAAAGTCAACTTTCCAGATTTTTCAACAAACTGGCTCGTTTCCTGCCTCGGAGCAGTGTCCTCTCTGCATTGTGCTTCTCTGGCGCTGAAAATGCGATTCCGCAAGTCTCAGCGCTCTACGAGGAAGGGAAAGCGGTTTTTCAGACAATCGCTTGTGTGCAGCTGAATGGGGCAGTTTTCTTTGACTTTTTTCACATGTATGGGGTCGACTAAGATATGAAATGTGATTGTTTACTTTAAAATGCCAAAATTCATAAGAAACAGTGGAAAGTCAAAAAAATATGAATTTTGATATGAAATATGATTTTTTTCATCAAAGTGCAAAAATTCATAAGAAACATGGAAAAAGTGATACTCCATGAAAAATCACTTAACAATGTCAACATTGAAGATTTTTCATCGATCTGGTTAAGTTCCTGCCTCGGAGCAGTGTGCTCTCTGCATTGTGCTTCTCTGGCGCTGAAAATGCGATTCCGCAAGTCTCAGCGCTCTACGAGCAAGGGAAAGCGGTTTTTCAGACAATCGCTTGTGTGCAGCTGAATGGGGCAGTTTTCTTTGACTTTTTTCACATGTATGGGGTCGACTGAGATATGAAATGTGATTGTTTACTTTAAAATGCCAAAATTCATAAGAAACAGTGGAAAGTCAAAAAAATATGAATTTTGATATGAAATATGATTTTTTTCATCAAAGTGCAAAAATTCATAAGAACCATAGAAAAAGTGATACTCCATGATAATTCGCTTAACAAAGTCAACTTTCCAGATTTTTCATCGAACTGGCTCGTTTCCTGCCTCGGAGCAGTGTCCTCTCTGCATTGTGCTTCGCTGGCGCTGAAAATGCGATTCCGCAAGTCTCAGCGCTCTACGAGCAAGGGAAAGCGGTTTATCAGACAATCGCTTGTGTGCAGCTGAATGGGGCAGTTTTCTTTGACTTTTTTCACATGTATGGGGTCGACTAAGATATGAAATGTGATTGTTTACTTTAAAATGCCAAAATTCATAAGAAACAATGGAGAGTCAAAAAAATATGAATTTTGATATGAAATATGATTTTTTTCATCAAAGTGCAAAAATTCATAAGAAACATGGAAAAAGTGATACTCCATGAAAAATCACGTAACAATGTCAACTATGAAGATTTTTCATCGAATTGGTTAAGTTCCTGCCTCGGAGCAGTGTGCTCTCTGCATTGTGCTTCTCTGGCGCTGAAAATGCGATTCCGCAAGTCTCAGCGCTCTACGAGCAAGGGAAAGCGGTTTTTCAGACAATCGCTTGTGTGCATCTGAATGGGGCAGTTTTCTTTGACTTTTTTCACATGTATGGGGTCGACTAAGATATGAAATGTGATTGTTTACTTTAAAATGCCAAAATTCATAAGAAACAATGGAAAGTCAAAAAAATATGAATTTTGATATGAAATATGATTTTTTTCATCAAAGTGCAAAAATTCATAAGAAACATGGAAAAAGTGATACTCCATGAAAAATCACTTAACAATGTCAACTATGAAGATTTTTCATCGAATTGGTTAAGTTCCTGCCTCGGAGCAGTGTGCTCTCTGCATTGTGCTTCTCTGGCGCTGAAAATGCGATTCCGCAAGTCTCAGCGCTCTACGAGCAAGGGAAAGCGGTTTTTCAGACAATCGCTTGTGTGCAGCTGAATGGGGCAGTTTTCTTTGACTTTTTTCACATGTATGGGGTCGACTGAGATATGAAATGTGATTGTTTACTTTAAAATGCCAAAATTCATAAGAAACAGTGGAAAGTCAAAAAAATATGAATTTTGATATGAAATATGATTTTTTTCATCAAAGTGCAAAAATTCATAAGAACCATAGAAAAAGTGATACTCCATGATAATTCGCTTAACAAAGTCAACTTTCCAGATTTTTCATCGAACTGGCTCGTTTCCTGCCTCGGAGCAGTGTCCTCTCTGCATTGTGCTTCTCTGGCGCTGAAAATGCGATTCCGCAAGTCTCAGCGCTCTACGAGCAAGGGAAAGCGGTTTTTCAGACAATCGCTTGTGTGCAGCTGAATGGGGCAGTTTTCTTTGACTTTTTTCACATGTATGGGGTCGACTAAGATATGAAATGTGTTTGTTTACTTTAAAATGCCAAAATTCATAAGAAACAATAAAAGTCAAAAAAATATGAATTTTGATATGAAATATGATTTTTTTCATCAAAGTGCAAAAATTCATAAGAAACATGGAAAAAGTGATACTCCATGAAAAATCACTTAACAATGTCAACATTGAAGATTTTTCATCGATCTGGTTAAGTTCCTGCCTCGGAGCAGTGTGCTCTCTGCATTGTGCTTCTCTGGCGCTGAAGATGCGATTCCGCAAGTCTCAGCGCTCTACGAGCAAGGGAAAGCGGTTTTTCAGACAATCGCTTGTGTGCAGCTGAATGGGGCAGTTTTCTTTGACTTTTTTCACATGTATGGGGTCGACTAAGATATGAAATGTGATTGTTTACTTTAAAATGCCAAAATTCATAAGAACGAGGGGAAAGTCAAAAAAATATGAATTTTGATATGAAATATGATTTTTTTCATCAAAGTGCAAAAATTCATAAGAAACATGGAAAAAGTGATACTCCATGATAATTCGCTTAACAAAGTCAACTTTCAAGATTTTTCATCGAACTGGCTCGTTTCCTGCCTCGGAGCAGTGTCCTCTCTGCATTGTGCTTCTCTGGCGCTGAAAATGCGATTCCGCAAGTCTCAGCGCTCTACGAGTAAGGGAAAGCGGTTTTTCAGACAATCGCTTGTGTCCAGCTGAATGGGGCAGTTTTCTTTGACTTTTTTCACATGTACGCGGTCGACTAAGATATGAATTGTGATTGTTTACTTTAAAATGCCAAAATTCATAAGAAACAGTGGAAAGTCAAAAAAATATGAATTTTGATATGAAATATGATTTTTTTCATCAAAGTGCAAAAATTCATAAGAACGAGTGGAAAGTCAAAAAAATATGAATTTTGATATGAAATATGATTTTTTTCATCAAAGTGCAAAAATTCATAAGAAACATGGAAAAAGTGATACTCCATGATAATTCGCTTAACAAAGTCAACTTTCAAGATTTTTCATCGAACTGGCTCGTTTCCTGCCTCGGAGCAGTGTCCTCTCTGCATTGTGCTTCGCTGGCGCTGAAAATGCGATTCCGCAAGTCTCAGCGCTCTACGAGTAAGGGAAAGCGGTTTTTCAGACAATCGCTTGTGTCCAGCTGAATGGGGCAGTTTTCTTTGACATTTTTCTCATGTATGGGGTCGTCTATGATATGAAATGTGATTGTATACCAAAAATGCAAAAATTCATGAGAAACATTGAAAATTCATAAAAAAATATGAATTTTGATATGAAATATGATTTTTCTCATCAAAGTTCAAAAATTCATAAGAAACATGGAAAACGTGATCTTCCATGTTAATTCACGTAACAAAGTCAACTTTCAATATTTTTCATCGAACTGGCTCGTTTCCTGCCTCGGCGCAGTTTGCTCCGAGCATTGTGCTTCTGTGGCGCTGAAAATGCGATTCCGCAAGTCTCAGCGCTCTACGAGCAAGGGAAAGCGGTTTTTCAGACAAACGAATGTGTGCAGCTGAATGGGCCAGTTTTCTTTGACTTTTTTCACATGAATGTGGTCGACTATGATATGAAATGTGATTGTTTGCCTTAAAAAGCGAAAATTCATAAAACACATTGGAAAGTCATAAAAAATATGAATTTTGATATGAAATATGATTTTTTCGTCAATGAGCGAATATTCATAAGAAACAAGGAAAAATTGATATTCTATGTTAATTCACTTAACAAAGTCAACTCTCAACATTTTTCATCGAACTGGCTCGATTCCTGCCTCGGCGCAGTTTGCTCCGAGCATTGTGCTTCTGTGGCGCTGAAAATGCGATTCCGCAAGTCTCAGCGCTCTACGAGCAAGGGAAAGCGGTTTTTCAAGCAAACGAATATGTGCAGCTGAATGGGCCAGCTTTCTTTGACTTTATTCACTTCTATGTGTTCGACTATGATTTGAAATGTGATTGTTTACCGTAAAATGCCAAAATTCATGAAAACCATTGGAAAGTCATAAAAAATATGAATTTTGATATGATACATGATTTTTTCGTCAAAGTGCAAAAATTTATAAGATACATGGAAAAATTGATATTCTATGTTAATTCACTTAACAAAGTCAACTCTCAACATTTTTCATCGAACTGGCTCGTTTCCTGCCTCGGCGCAGTTTGCTCCGAGCATTGTGCTTCTGTGGCGCTGAAAATGCGAATGCGCAAGTCTCAGCGCTCTACGAGCAAGGGAAAGCGGTTTTTCAGACAAACGAATGTGTGCAGTTGAATGGGGCAGTTTTTTTTGACATTTTTCTCATGTATGTGGTCGTCTATGATATGAAATGTGATTGTATACCAAAAATGCAAAAATTCATGAGAAACAATGGAAATTCATAAAAAATATGAATTTTGATATGAAATATGATTTTTCTTATCAAAGTTCAAAAATTCATAAGAAACATGGAAAACGTGATCTTCCATGTTAATTCACTTAACAAAGTCAACTTTCAATATGTTTCATCGAACTGGCTCGTTTCCTGCCTCGGCGCAGTGTGCTCTCTGCACTGTACTTTTCTGGCGCTGAAAATGCGATTCAGCAAGTCTCAGCGCTCTACGAGCAAGGGAAAGCGGTTTTTCAGACAAACGAATGTGTGCAGCTGAATGGGGCAGTTTTCTTTGACATTTTTCTCATGTATGGAGTCGTCTATGATATGAAATGTGATTGTATACCATAAAATGCAAAAATTCATGAGAAACATTGGAAAGTCTTAAAAAATATGAATTTTGATATGAAATATGATCTTTTCATCAAAGTGCAAAAATTCATAAGAAACATGGAAAAATTGATATTCTATGTTAATTCACTTAACAAAGTCAACTCTCAACATTTTTCATCGAACTGGCTCGTTTCCTGCCTCGGAGCAGTGTGCTCTCTGCATTGTGCTTCTGTGGCGCTGAAAATGCGATTCCGCAAGTCTCAGCGCTCTACGAGCAAGGGAAAGCGGTTTTTCAAACAATCGCTTGTGTGCAGCTGAATGGGACAGTTTTCTTTGACTTTTTTCACATGTATGGGGTCGACTGAGATATGAAATGTGATTGTTTACATTAAAATGCCAAAATTCATAAGAAACAGTGGAAAGTCAAAAAAATATGAATTTTGATATGAAATATGATTTTTTTTATCAAAGTGCAAAAATTCATAAGAAACATGGAAAAAGTGATACTCCATGATAATTCGCTTAACAAAGTCAACTTTCCAGATTTTTCAACAAACTGGCTCGTTTCCTGCCTCGGAGCAGTGTCCTCTCTGCATTGTGCTTCTCTGGCGCTGAAAATGCGATTCCGCAAGTCTCAGCGCTCTACGAGCAAGGGAAAGCGGTTTTTCAGACAATCGCTTGTGTGCAGCTGAATGGGGCAGTTTTCTTTGACTTTTTTCACATGTATGGGGTCGACTAAGATATGAAATGTGATTGTTTACTTTAAAATGCCAAAATTCATAAGAAACAGTGGAAAGTCAAAAAAATATGAATTTTGATATGAAATATGATTTTTTTCATCAAAGTGCAAAAATTCATAAGAAACATGGAAAAAGTGATACTCCATGAAAAATCACTTAACAATGTCAACATTGAAGATTTTTCATCGATCTGGTTAAGTTCCTGCCTCGGAGCAGTGTGCTCTCTGCATTGTGCTTCTCTGGCGCTGAAAATGCGATTCCGCAAGTCTCAGCGCTCTACGAGCAAGGGAAAGCGGTTTTTCAGACAATCGCTTGTGTGCAGCTGAATGGGGCAGTTTTCTTTGACTTTTTTCACATGTATGGGGTCGACTGAGATATGAAATGTGATTGTTTACTTTAAAATGCCAAAATTCATAAGAAACAGTGGAAAGTCAAAAAAATATGAATTTTGATATGAAATATGATTTTTTTCATCAAAGTGCAAAAATTCATAAGAACCATAGAAAAAGTGATACTCCATGATAATTCGCTTAACAAAGTCAACTTTCCAGATTTTTCATCGAACTGGCTCGTTTCCTGCCTCGGAGCAGTGTCCTCTCTGCATTGTGCTTCGCTGGCGCTGAAAATGCGATTCCGCAAGTCTCAGCGCTCTACGAGCAAGGGAAAGCGGTTTTTCAGACAATCGCTTGTGTGCAGCTGAATGGGGCAGTTTTCTTTGACTTTTTTCACATGTATGGGGTCGACTAAGATATGAAATGTGATTGTTTACTTTAAAATGCCAAAATTCATAAGAAACAATGGAGAGTCAAAAAAATATGAATTTTGATATGAAATATGATTTTTTTCATCAAAGTGCAAAAATTCATAAGAAACATGGAAAAAGTGATACTCCATGAAAAATCACGTAACAATGTCAACATTGAAGATTTTTCATCGATCTGGTTAAGTTCCTGCCTCGGAGCAGTGTGCTCTCTGCATTGTGCTTCTCTGGCGCTGAAAATGCGATTCCGCAAGTCTCAGCGCTCTACGAGCAAGGGAAAGCGGTTTTTCAAACAATCGCTTGTGTGCAGCTGAATGGGGCAGTTTTCTTTGACTTTTTTCACATGTATGGGGTCGACTGAGATATGAAATGTGATTGTTTACTTTAAAATGCCAAAATTCATAAGAAACAGTGGAAAGTCAAAAACATATGAATTTTGATATGAAATATGATTTTTTTCATCAAAGTGCAAAAATTCATAAGAAACATGGAAAAAGTGATACTCCATGATAATTCGCTTAACAAAGTCAACTTTCAAGATTTTTCATCGAACTGGCTCGTTTCCTGCCTCGGAGCTGTGTCCTCTCTGCATTGTGCTTCTCTGGCTCTGAAAATGCGATTCCGCAAGTCTCAGCGCTCTACGAGTAAGGGAAAGCGGTTTTTTAGACAATCGCTTGTGTCCAGCTGAATGGGGCAGGTTTCTTTGACTTTTTTCACATGTACGCGGTCGACTAAGATAAGAAATGTGATTGTTTACTTTAAAATGCCAAAATTCATAAGAAACAATGGAAAGTCAAAAAAATATGAATTTTGATATGAAATATGATTTTTT
The DNA here is from genome assembly GCF_019097595.1 of Hemibagrus wyckioides. Classification (NCBI taxonomy): domain Eukaryota; kingdom Metazoa; phylum Chordata; class Actinopteri; order Siluriformes; family Bagridae; genus Hemibagrus; species Hemibagrus wyckioides. Next base: position 12,850,586 of record NC_080717.1, on the reverse strand, counting down.
TCATCAAAGTGCAAAAATTCATAAGAAACATGGAAAAAGTGATACTCCATGAAAAATCACTTAACAATGTCAACTTTGAAGATTTTTCATCGAACTGGTTAAGTTCCTGCCTCGGAGCAGTGTGCTCTCTGCATTGTGCTTCTCTGGCGCTGAAAATGCGATTCCGCAAGTCTCAGCGCTCTACGAGCAAGGGAAAGCGGTTTTTCAGACAATCGCTTGTGTGCAGCTGAATGGGGCAGTTTTCTTTGACTTTTTTCACATGTATGGGGTCGAGTAAGATATGAAATGTGATTGTTTACTTTAAAATGCCAAAATTCATAAGAAACAGTGGAAAGTCAAAAAAATATGAAGTTTGATATGAAATATGATTTTTTTCATCAAAGTGCAAAAATTCATAAGAACCATGGAAAAAGTGATACTCCATGATAATTCGCTTAACAAAGTCAACTTTCCAGATTTTTCATCGAACTGGCTCGTTTCCTGCCTCGGAGCTGTGTCCTCTCTGCATTGTGCTTCTCTGGCTCTGAAAATGCGATTCCGCAAGTCTCAGCGCTCTACGAGTAAGGGAAAGCGGTTTTTTAGACAATCGCTTGTGTCCAGCTGAATGGGGCAGGTTTCTTTGACTTTTTTCACATGTACGCGGTCGACTAAGATAAGAAATGTGATTGTTTACTTTAAAATGCCAAAATTCATAAGAAACAATGGAAAGTCAAAAAAATATGAATTTTGATATGAAATATGATTTTTTTCATCAAAGTGCAAAAATTCATAAGAAACATGGAAAAAGTGATACTCCATGAAAAATCACTTAACAATGTCAACTTTGAAGATTTTTCATCGAACTGGTTAAGTTCCTGCCTCGGAGCAGTGTGCTCTCTGCATTGTGCTTCTCTGGCGCTGAAAATGCGATTCCGCAAGTCTCAGCGCTCTACGAGCAAGGGAAAGCGGTTTTTCAGACAATCGCTTGTGTGCAGCTGAATGGGGCAGTTTTCTTTGACTTTTTTCACATGTATGGGGTCGAGTAAGATATGAAATGTGATTGTTTACTTTAAAATGCCAAAATTCATAAGAAACAGTGGAAAGTCAAAAAAATATGAAGTTTGATATGAAATATGATTTTTTTCATCAAAGTGCAAAAATTCATAAGAACCATGGAAAAAGTGATACTCCATGATAATTCGCTTAACAAAGTCAACTTTCCAGATTGTTCATCGAACTGGCTCGTTTCCTGCCTCGGAGAAGTGTCCTCTCTGCATTGTGCTTCTCTGGCGCTGAAAATGCGATTCCGCAAGTCTCAGCGCTCTACGAGCAAGGGAAAGCGGTTTTTCAGACAATCGCTTGTGTGCAGCTGAATGGGGCAGTTTTCTTTGACTTTTTTTACATGTATGGGGTCGACTATGATATGAAATGTGATTGTTTACTTTAAAATGCCAAATTCATAAGAAACAGTGGAAAGTCAAAAAAATATGAAGTTTGATATGAAATATGATTTTTTTCATCAAAGTGCAAAAATTCATAAGAAACATGGAAAAAGTGATACTCCATGAAAAATCACTTAACAATGTCAACTATGAAGATTTTTCATCGAATTGGTTAAGTTCCTGCCTCGGAGCAGTGTGCTCTCTGCATTGTGCTTCTCTGGCGCTGAAAATGCGATTCCGCAAGTCTCAGCGCTCTACGAGCAAGGGAAAGCGGTTTTTCAGACAATCGCTTGTGTGCAGCTGAATGGGGCAGTTTTCTTTGACTTTTTTCACATGTATGGGGTCGACTAAGATATGAAATGTGTTTGTTTACTTTAAAATGCCAAAATTCATAAGAAACAATAAAAGTCAAAAAAATATGAATTTTGATATGAAATATGATTTTTTTCATCAAAGTGCAAAAATTCATAAGAAACATGGAAAAAGTGATACTCCATGAAAAATCACTTAACAATGTCAACATTGAAGATTTTTCATCGATCTGGTTAAGTTCCTGCCTCGGAGCAGTGTGCTCTCTGCATTGTGCTTCTCTGGCGCTGAAAATGCGATTCCGCAAGTCTCAGCGCTCTACGAGCAAGGGAAAGCGGTTTTTCAGACAATCGCTTGTGTGCAGCTGAATGGGGCAGTTTTCTTTGACTTTTTTCACATGTATGGGGTCGACTAAGATATGAAATGTGATTGTTTACTTTAAAATGCCAAAATTCATAAGAACGAGGGGAAAGTCAAAAAAATATGAATTTTGATATGAAATATGATTTTTTTCATCAAAGTGCAAAAATTCATAAGAAACATGGAAAAAGTGATACTCCATGATAATTCGCTTAACAAAGTCAACTTTCAAGATTTTTCATCGAACTGGCTCGTTTCCTGCCTCGGAGCAGTGTCCTCTCTGCATTGTGCTTCTCTGGCGCTGAAAATGCGATTCCGCAAGTCTCAGCGCTCTACGAGTAAGGGAAAGCGGTTTTTCAGACAATCGCTTGTGTCCAGCTGAATGGGGCAGTTTTCTTTGACTTTTTTCACATGTACGCGGTCGACTAAGATATGAATTGTGATTGTTTACTTTAAAATGCCAAAATTCATAAGAAACAGTGGAAAGTCAAAAAAATATGAATTTTGATATGAAATATGATTTTTTTCATCAAAGTGCAAAAATTCATAAGAACGAGTGGAAAGTCAAAAAAATATGAATTTTGATATGAAATATGATTTTTTTCATCAAAGTGCAAAAATTCATAAGAAACATGGAAAAAGTGATACTCCATGATAATTCGCTTAACAAAGTCAACTTTCAAGATTTTTCATCGAACTGGCTCGTTTCCTGCCTCGGAGCAGTGTCCTCTCTGCATTGTGCTTCTCTGGCGCTGAAAATGCGATTCCGCAAGTCTCAGCGCTCTACGAGCAAGGGAAAGCGGTTTTTCAGACAAACGAATGTGTGCAGTTGAATGGGACAGTTTTCTTTGACATTTTTCTCATGTATGGGGTCGTCTATGATATGAAATGTGATTATATACCATAAAATGCAAAAATTCATGAGAAACATTGGAAAATCATAAAAAATATGACTTTTGATATGAATTATGATTTTTCTCATCAAAGTTCAAAAATTCATAAGAAACATGGAAAACGTGATCTTCCATGTTAATTCACTTAACAAAGTCAACTTTCAATATTTTTCATCGAACTGGCTCGTTTCCTGCCTCGGCGCAGTGTGCTCTCTGCACTGTGCTTCTCTGGCGCTGAAAATGCGATTCCGCAAGTCTCAGCGCTCTACGAGCAAGGGAAAGCGGTTTTTCAGACAAACGAATGTGTGCAGCTGAATGGGCCAGTTTTCTTTGACTTTTTTCACATGAATGTGGTCGACTATGATATGAAATGTGATTGTTTGCCTTAAAATGCGAAAATTCATGAAAACCATTGGAAAGTTATAAAAAATATGAATTTTGATATGAAATATGATTTTTTCGTCAATCAGCGAATATTCATAAGAAACATGGAAAAATTGATATTCTATGTTAATTCACTTAACAAAGTCAACTTTCAACATTTTTCATCGAACTGGCTCGTTTCCTGCCTCGGCGCAGTTTACTCCGAGCATTGTGCTTCTCTGGCGCTGAAAATGCGATTCCGCAAGTCTCAGCGCTCTACGAGCAAGGGAAAGCGGTTATTCAAGCAAACGAATGTGTGCAGCTGAATGGGCCAGCTTTCTTTGACTTTATTCACTTGTATGTGTTCGACTATGACTTGAAATGTGATTGTTTACAGTAAAATGCCAAAATTAATGAAAACCATTGGAAAGTCATAAAAAATATGAATTTTGATATGATACATGATTTTTTCGTCAAAGTGCAAAAATTCATAAGAAACATGGAAAAATTGATATTCTATGTTAATTCACTTAACAATGTCAACTCAACATTTTTCATCTATCTGGCTCGTTTCCTGCCTCGGCGCAGTTTGCTCCGAGCATTGTGCTTCTGTGGCGCTGAAAATGCGAATGCGCAAGTCTCAGCGCTCTACGAGCAAGGGAAAGCGGTTTTTCAGACAAACGAATGTGTGCAGTTGAATGGGGAAGTTTTTTTTGACATTTTTCTCATGTATGTGGTCGTCTATGATATGAAATGTGATTGTATACCAAAAATGCAAAAATTCATGAGAAACAATGGAAATTCATAAAAAATATGAATTTTGATATGAAATATGATTTTTCTTATCAAAGTTCAAAAATTCATAAGAAACATGGAAAACGTGATCTTCCATGTTAATTCACTTAACAAAGTCAACTTTCAATATTTTTCATCGAACTGGCTCGTTTCCTGCCTCGGCGCAATGTGCTCTCTGCACTGTGCTTCTCTGGCGCTGAAAATGCGATTCCGCAAGTCTCAGCGCTCTACGAGCAAGGGAAAGCGGTTTTTCACACAAACGAATGTGTGCAGTTGAATGGGCCAGTTTTCTTTGACTTTTTCGCATGAATGTGGTCGACTATGATATGAAATGTGATTGTATACCATAAAATTCAAAAATTCATGAGAAACATTGGAAAGTCTTAAAAAATATGAATATTGATATGAAATATGATTTTTCTCATCAAAGTGCAAAAATTCATAAGAAACATGGAAAAATTGATATTCTATGTTAATTCACTTAACAAAGTCAACTCTCAATATTTTTCATCGAACTGGCTCGTTTCCTGCCTCGGAGCAGTGTGCTCTCTGCATTGTGCTTCTCTGGCGCTGAAAATGCGATTCCGCAAGTCTCAGCGCTCTACGAGCAAGGGAAAGCGGTTTTTCAGACAATCGCTTGTGTGCAGCTGAATGGGGCAGTTTTCTTTGACTTTTTTCACATGTATGGGGTCGACTGAGACATGAAATGTGATTGTTTACTTTAAAATGCCAAAATTCATAAGAAACAGTTGAAAGTCAAAAAAATATGAATTTTGATATGAAATATGATTTTTTTCATCAAAGTGCAAAAATTCATAAGAAACATGGAAAAAGTGATACTCCATGATAATTCGCTTAACAAAGTCAACTTTCCAGATTTTTCATCGAACTGGCTCGTTTCCTGCCTCGGAGCAGTGTGCTCTCTGCATTGTGCTTCTCTGGCGCTGAAAATGCGATTCCGCAAGTCTCAGCGCTCTACGAGCAAGGGAAAGCGGTTTTTCAGACAATCGCTTGTGTGCAGCTGAATGGGGCAGTTTTCTTTGACTTTTTTCACATGTATGGGGTCGACTAAGATATGAAATGTGATTGTTTACTTTAAAATGCCAAAATTCATAAGAAACAGTGGAAAGTCAAAAAAATATGAATTTTGATATGAAATATGATTTTTTTCATCAAAGTGCAAAAATTCATAAGAAACATGGAAAAAGTGATACTCCATGAAAAATCACTTAACAATGTCAACATTGAAGATTTTTCATCGATCTGGTTAAGTTCCTGCCTCGGAGCAGTGTGCTCTCTGCATTGTGCTTCTCTGGCGCTGAAAATGCGATTCCGCAAGTCTCAGCGCTCTACGAGCAAGGGAAAGCGGTTTTTCAGACAATCGCTTGTGTGCAGCTGAATGGGGCAGTTTTCTTTGACTTTTTTCACATGTATGGGGTCGACTGAGATATGAAATGTGATTGTTTACTTTAAAATGCCAAAATTCATAAGAAACAGTGGAAAGTCAAAAAAATATGAATTTTGATATGAAATATGATTTTTTTCATCAAAGTGCAAAAATTCATAAGAAACATGGAAAAAGTGATACTCCATGATAATTCGCTTAACAAAGTCAACTTTCCAGATTTTTCATCGAACTGGCTCGTTTCCTGCCTCGGAGCAGTGTCCTCTCTGCATTGTGCTTCTCTGGCGCTGAAAATGCGATTCCGCAAGTCTCAGCGCTCTACGAGCAAGGGAAAGCGGTTTTTCAGACAAACGAATGTGTGCAGTTGAATGGGGCAGTTTTCTTTGACATTTTTCTCATGTATGGGGTCGTCTATGATATGAAATGTGATTGTATACCAAAAATGCAAAAATTCATGAGAAACATTGGAAATTCATAAAAAAATATGAATTTTGATATGAAATATGATTTTTCTTATCAAAGTTCAAAAATTCATAAGAAACATGGAAAACGTGATCTTCCATGTTAATTCACTTAACAAAGTCAACTCTCAACATTTTTCATCGAACTGGCTCGTTTCCTGCCTCGGCGCAGTTTGCTCCGAGCATTGTGCTTCTGTGGCGCTGAAAATGCGATTCCGCAAGTCTCAGCGCTCTACGAGCAAGGGAAAGCGGTTTTTCAGACAAACGAATGTGTGCAGCTGAATGGGCCAGTTTTCTTTGACTTTTTTCACATGAATGTGGTCGACTATGATATGAAATGTGATTGTTTGCCTTAAAAAGCGAAAATTCATAAAACACATTGGAAAGTCATAAAAAATATGAATTTTGATATGAAATATGATTTTTTCGTCAATGAGCGAATATTCATAAGAAACAAGGAAAAATTGATATTCTATGTTAATTCACTTAACAAAGTCAACTCTCAACATTTTTCATCGAACTGGCTCGATTCCTGCCTCGGCGCAGTTTGCTCCGAGCATTGTGCTTCTGTGGCGCTGAAAATGCGATTCCGCAAGTCTCAGCGCTCTACGAGCAAGGGAAAGCGGTTTTTCAAGCAAACGAATATGTGCAGCTGAATGGGCCAGCTTTCTTTGACTTTATTCACTTGTATGTGTTCGACTATGATTTGAAATGTGATTGTTTACCGTAAAATGCCAAAATTCATGAAAACCATTGGAAAGTCATAAAAAATATGAATTTTGATATGATACATGATTTTTTCGTCAAAGTGCAAAAATTCATAAGATACATGGAAAAATTGATATTCTATGTTAATTCACTTAACAAAGTCAACTCTCAACATTTTTCATCGAACTGGCTCGTTTCCTGCCTCGGCGCAGTTTGCTCCGAGCATTGTGCTTCTGTGGCGCTGAAAATGCGAATGCGCAAGTCTCAGCGCTCTACGAGCAAGGGAAAGCGGTTTTTCAGACAAACGAATGTGTGCAGTTGAATGGGGCAGTTTTTTTTGACATTTTTCTCATGTATGTGGTCGTCTATGATATGAAATGTGATTGTATACCAAAAATGCAAAAATTCATGAGAAACAATGGAAATTCATAAAAAATATGAATTTTGATATGAAATATGATTTTTCTTATCAAAGTTCAAAAATTCATAAGAAACATGGAAAACGTGATCTTCCATGTTAATTCACTTAACAAAGTCAACTTTCAATATGTTTCATCGAACTGGCTCGTTTCCTGCCTCGGCGCAGTGTGCTCTCTGCACTGTACTTTTCTGGCGCTGAAAATGCGATTCAGCAAGTCTCAGCGCTCTACGAGCAAGGGAAAGCGGTTTTTCAGACAAACGAATGTGTGCAGCTGAATGGGGCAGTTTTCTTTGACATTTTTCTCATGTATGGAGTCGTCTATGATATGAAATGTGATTGTATACCATAAAATGCAAAAATTCATGAGAAACATTGGAAAGTCTTAAAAAATATGAATTTTGATATGAAATATGATCTTTTCATCAAAGTGCAAAAATTCATAAGAAACATGGAAAAATTGATATTCTATGTTAATTCACTTAACAAAGTCAACTCTCAACATTTTTCATCGAACTGGCTCGTTTCCTGCCTCGGAGCAGTGTGCTCTCTGCATTGTGCTTCTGTGGCGCTGAAAATGCGATTCCGCAAGTCTCAGCGCTCTACGAGCAAGGGAAAGCGGTTTTTCAAACAATCGCTTGTGTGCAGCTGAATGGGACAGTTTTCTTTGACTTTTTTCACATGTATGGGGTCGACTGAGATATGAAATGTGATTGTTTACATTAAAATGCCAAAATTCATAAGAAACAGTGGAAAGTCAAAAAAATATGAATTTTGATATGAAATATGATTTTTTTCATCAAAGTGCAAAAATTCATAAGAAACATGGAAAAAGTGATACTCCATGATAATTCGCTTAACAAAGTCAACTTTCCAGATTTTTCAACAAACTGGCTCGTTTCCTGCCTCGGAGCAGTGTCCTCTCTGCATTGTGCTTCTCTGGCGCTGAAAATGCGATTCCGCAAGTCTCAGCGCTCTACGAGCAAGGGAAAGCGGTTTTTCAGACAATCGCTTGTGTGCAGCTGAATGGGGCAGTTTTCTTTGACTTTTTTCACATGTATGGGGTCGACTAAGATATGAAATGTGATTGTTTACTTTAAAATGCCAAAATTCATAAGAAACAGTGGAAAGTCAAAAACATATGAATTTTGATATGAAATATGATTTTTTTTCATCAAAGTGCAAAAATTCATAAGAAACATGGAAAAAGTGATACTCCATGATAATTCGCTTAACAAAGTCAACTTTCAAGATTTTTCATCGAACTGGCTCGTTTCCTGCCTCGGAGCTGTGTCCTCTCTGCATTGTGCTTCTCTGGCTCTGAAAATGCGATTCCGCAAGTCTCAGCGCTCTACGAGTAAGGGAAAGCGGTTTTTTAGACAATCGCTTGTGTCCAGCTGAATGGGGCAGGTTTCTTTGACTTTTTTCACATGTACGCGGTCGACTAAGATAAGAAATGTGATTGTTTACTTTAAAATGCCAAAATTCATAAGAAACAATGGAAAGTCAAAAAAATATGAATTTTGATATGAAATATGATTTTTTTCATCAAAGTGCAAAAATTCATAAGAAACATGGAAAAAGTGATACTCCATGAAAAATCACTTAACAATGTCAACTATGAAGATTTTTCATCGAACTGGTTAAGTTCCTGCCTCGGAGCAGTGTGCTCTCTGCATTGTGCTTCTCTGGCGCTGAAAATGCGATTCCGCAAGTCTCAGCGCTCTACGAGCAAGGGAAAGCGGTTTTTCAGACAATCGCTTGTGTGCAGCTGAATGGGGCAGTTATCTTTGACTTTTTTCACATGTATGGGGTCGACTGAGATATGAAATGTGATTGTTTACTTTAAAATGCCAAAATTCATAAGAAACAGTGGAAAGTCAAAAAAATATGAATTTTGATATGAAATATGATTTTTTTCATCAAACTGCAAAAATTCATAAGAAACATGGAAAAAGTGATACTCCATGATAATTCGCTTAACAAAGTCAACTTTCCAGGTTTTTCAACAAACTGGCTCGTTTCCTGCCTCGGAGCAGTGTCCTCTCTGCATTGTGCTTCTCTGGCGCTGAAAATGCGATTCCGCAAGTCTCAGCGCTCTACGAGCAAGGGAAAGCGGTTTTTCAAACAATCGCTTGTGTGCAGCTGAATGGGGCAGTTTTCTTTGACTTTTTTCACATGTATGGGGTCGACTAAGATATGAAATGTGATTGTTTACTTTAAAATGCCAAAATTCATAAGAAACAGTGGAAAGTCAAAAAAAATATGAATTTTGATATGAAATATGATTTTTTTCATCAAAGTGCAAAAATTCATAAGAAACATGGAAAAAGTGATACTCCATGATAATTCGCTTAACAAAGTCAACTTTCCAGGTTTTTCAACAAACTGGCTCGTTTCCTGCCTCGGAGCAGTGTCCTCTCTGCATTGTGCTTCTCTGGCGCTGAAAATGCGATTCCGCAAGTCTCAGCGCTCTACGAGCAAGGGAAAGCGGTTTTTCAAACAATCGCTTGTGTGCAGCTGAATGGGGCAGTTTTCTTTGACTTTTTTCACATGTATGGGGTCGACTAAGATATGAAATGTGATTGTTTACTTTAAAATGCCAAAATTCATAAGAAACAGTGGAAAGTCAAAAAAAATATGAATTTTTATATGAAATATGATTTTTTTCATCAAAGTGCAAAAATTCATAAGAAACATGGAAAAAGTGATACTCCATGAAAAATCACTTAACAATGTCAACTTTGGAGATTTTTCATCGAACTGGTTAAGTTCCTGCCTCGGAGCAGTGTGCTCTCTGCATTGTGCTTCTCTGGCGCTGAAAATGCGATTCCGCAAGTCTCAGCGCTCTACGAGCAAGGGAAAGCGGTTTTTCAGACAATCGCTTGTGTGCAGCTGAATGGGGCAGTTTTCTTTGACTGTTTTCACATGTATGGGGTCGACTGAGATATGAAATGTGATTGTTTACTTTAAAATGCCAAAATTCATAAGAAACAGTGGAAAGTCAAAAAAATATGAATTTTGATATGAAATATGATTTTTTTCATCAAAGTGCAAAAATTCATAAGAACCATAGAAAAAGTGATACTCCATGATAATTCGCTTAACAAAGTCAACTTTCCAGATTTTTCATCGAACTGGCTCGTTTCCTGCCTCGGAGCAGTGTCCTCTCTGCATTGTGCTTCTCTGGCGCTGAAAATGCGATTCCGCAAGTATCAGCGCTCTACGAGCAAGGGAAAGCGGTTTTTCAGACAATCGCTTGTGTGCAGCTGAATGGGGCAGTTTTCTTTGACTTTTTTCACATGTATGGGGTCGACTGAGATATGAAATGTGATTGTTTACTTTAAAATGCCAAAATTCATAAGACACAAAGGAAAGTCAAAAAAATATGAATTTTGATATGAAATATGATTTTTTTCATCAAAGTGCAAAAATTCATAAGAAACATGGAAAAAGTGATACTCCATGAAAAATCACTTAACAATGTCAACTTTGAAGATTTTTCATCGAACTGGTTAAGTTCCTGCCTCGGAGCAGTGTGCTCTCTGCATTGTGCTTCTCTGGCGCTGAAAATGCGATTCCGCAAGTCTCAGCGCTCTACGAGCAAGGGAAAGCGGTTTTTCAGACAATCGCTTGTGTGCAGCTGAATGGGGCAGTTTTCTTTGACTTTTTTCACATGTATGGGGTCGACTAAGATATGAAATGTGATTGTTTACTTTAAAATGCCAAAATTCATAAGAAACAATTGAAAGTCAAAAAAATATGAATTTTGATATGAAATATGATTTTTTTCATCAAAGTGCAAAAATTCTTAAGAAACATGGAAAAAGTGATACTCCATGAAAAATCACTTAACAATGTCAACTTTGAAGATTTTTCATCGAACTGGTTAAGTTCCTGCCTCGGAGCAGTGTGCTCTCTGCATTGTGCTTCTCTGGCGCTGAAAATGCGATTCCGCAAGTCTCAGCGCTCTACGAGCAAGGGAAAGCGGTTTTTCAGACAATCGCTTGTGTGCAGCTGAATGGGGCAGTTTTCTTTGACTTTTTTCACATGTATGGGGTCGACTAAGATATGAAATGTGATTGTTTACTTTAAAATGCCAAAATTCATAAGAAACAATTGAAAGTCAAAAAAATATGAATTTTGATATGAAATATGATTTTTTTCATCAAAGTGCAAAAATTCATAAGAAACATGGAAAAAGTGATACTCCATGAAAAATCACATAACAATGTCAACATTGAAGATTTTTCATCGATCTGGTTAAGTTCCTGCCTCGGAGCAGTGTGCTCTCTGCATTGTGCTTCTCTGGCGCTGAAGATGCGATTCCGCAAGTCTCAGCGCTCTACGAGCAAGGGAAAGCGGTTTTTCAGACAATCGCTTGTGTGCAGCTGAATGGGGCAGTTTTCTTTGACTTTTTTCACATGTATGGGGTCGAGTAAGATATGAAATGTGATTGTTTACTTTAAAATGCCAAAATTCATAAGAAACAGTGGAAAGTCAAAAAAATATGAAGTTTGATATGAAATATGATTTTTTTCATCAAAGTGCAAAAATTCATAAGAACCATGGAAAAAGTGATACTCCATGATAATTCGCTTAACAATGTCAACTATGGAGATTTTTCATCGAACTGGTTAAGTTGCTGCTTCGGAGCAGTGTGCTCTCTGCATTGTGCTTCTCTGGCGCTGAAAATGCGATTCCGCAAGTCTCAGCGCTCTACGAGCAAGGGAAAGCGGTTTTTCAAACAATCGCTTGTGTGCAGCTGAATGGGGCAGTTTTCTTTGACTTTTTTCACATGTATGGGGTCGACTGAGATATGAAAGGTGATTGTTTACTTTAAAATGCCAAAATTCATAAGAAACAGTGGAAAGTCAAAAAAATATGAATTTTGATATGAAATATGATTTTTTTCATCAAAGTGCAAAAATTCATAAGAACCATAGAAAAAGTGATACTCCATGATAATTCGCTTAACAAAGTCAACTTTCCAGATTTTTCATCGAAATGGCTCGTTTCCTGCCTCGGAGCAGTGTGCTCTCTGCATTGTGCTTCTCTGGCGCTGAAAATGCGATTCCGCAAGTCTCAGCGCTCTACGAGCAAGGGAAAGCGGTTTTTCAGACAATCGCTTGTGTGCAGCTGAATGGGGCAGTTTTCTTTGACTTTTTTCACATGTATGGGGTCGACTTAGATATGAAATGTGATTGTTTACTTTAAAATGCCAAAATTCATAAGAAACAATAAAAGTCAAAAAAATATGAATTTTGATATGAAATATGATTTTTTTCATCAAAGTGCAAAAATTCATAAGCAACAGTGGAAAGTCAAAAAAATGTGAATTTTGATATGAAATATGATTTTTTTCATCAAAGTGCAAAAATTCATTAGAAACATGGAAAAAGTGATACTCCATGATAATTCGCTTAACAAAGTCAACTTTCAAAATTTTTCATCGAACTGGCTCGTTTCCTGCCTCGGAGCAGTGTCCTCTCTGCATTGTGCTTCTCTGGCGCTGAAAATGCGATTCCGCAAGTCTCAGCGCTCTACGAGGAAGGGAAAGCGGTTTTTCAGACAATCGCTTGTGTGCAGCTGAATGGGGCAGTTTTCTTTGACTTTTTTTACATATATGGGGTCGACTATGATATGAAATGTGATTGTTTACTTTAAAATGCCAAATTCATAAGAAACAGTGGAAGGTCAAAAAAATATGGTTTGATATGAAATATGATTTTTTTCATCAAAGTGCAAAAATTCATAAGAAACATGGAAAAAGTGATACTCCATGAAAAATCACTTAACAATGTCAACTTTGAAGATTTTTCATAAAACTGGTTAAGTTCCTGCCTCGGAGCAGTGTGCTCTCTGCATTGTGCTTCTCTGGCGCTGAAAATGCGATTCCGCAAGTCTCAGCGCTCTACGAGCAAGGGAAAGCGGTTTTTCAGACAATCGCTTGTGTGCAGCTGAATGGGGCAGTTTTCTTTGACTTTTTTCACATGTATGGGGTCGACTTAGATATGAAATGTGATTGTTTACTTTAAAATGCCAAAATTCATAAGAAACAATAAAAGTCAAAAAAATATGAATTTTGATATGAAATATGATTTTTTTCATCAAAGTGCAAAAATTCATAAGAAACAGTGGAAAGTCAAAAAAATGTGAATTTTGATATGAAATATGATTTTTTTCATCAAAGTGCAAAAATTCATTAGAAACATGGAAAAAGTGATACTCCATGATAATTCGCTTAACAAAGTCAACTTTCAAAATTTTTCATCGAACTGGCTCGTTTCCTGCCTCGGAGCAGTGTCCTCTCTGCATTGTGCTTCTCTGGCGCTGAAAATGCGATTCCGCAAGTCTCAGCGCTCTACGAGCAAGGGAAAGCGGTTTTTCAGACAATCGCTTGTGTCCAGCTGAATGGGGCAGTTTTCTTTGACTTTTTTCACATGTACGCGTTCGACTAAGATATGAAATGTGATTAACTTTAAAATGCCAAAATTCATAAGAAACAGTGGAAAGTCAAAAAAATATGAAGTTTGATATGAAATATGATTTTTTTCATCAAAGTGCAAAAATTCATAAAAAATATGGAAAAAGTGATACTCCATGAAAAATCACTTAACAATGTCAACTTTGAAGATTTTTCATCGAACTGGTTAAGTTCCTGCCTCGGAGCTGTGTGCTCCCTGTAGTGTGCTTCTCTGGCGCTGAAAATGCGATTCCGCAATTCTCAGCGCTCTACGAGCAAGGGAAAGCGGTTTTTCAGACAATCGCTTGTGTGCAGCTGAATGGGGCAGTTTTCTTTGACTTTTTTCACATGTATGGGGTCGACTGAGATATGAAATGTGATTGAATACTTTAAAATGCCAAAATTCATAAGAAACAGTGGAAAGTCAAAAAAATATGAATTTTGATATGAAATATGATTTTTTTCATCAAAGTGCAAAAATTCATAAGAACCATAGAAAAAGTGATACTCCCTGATAATTCGCTTAACAAAGTCAACTTTCCAGATTTTTCATCGAACTGGCTCGTTTCCTGCCTCGGAGCAGTGTCCTCTCTGCATTGTGCTTCTCTGGCGCTGAAAATGCGATTCCGCAAGTCTCAGCGCTCTACAAGGAAGGGAAAGCGGTTTTTCAGACAATCGCTTGTGTGCAGCTGAATGGGGCAGTTTTCTTTGACTTTTTTCACATGTATGGGGTCGACTAAGATATGAAATGTGATTGTTTACTTTAAAATGCCAAAATTCATAAGAACGAGGGGAAAGTTAAAAAAATATGAAGTTTGATATGAAATATGATTTTTTTCATCAAAGTGCAAAAATTCATAAGAAACATGGAAAAAGTGATACTCCATGAAAAATCACTTAACAATGTCAACTTTGAAGATTTTTCATCGAACTGGTTAAGTTCCTGCCTCGGAGCAGTGTGCTCTCTGCATTGTGCTTCTCTGGCGCTGAAAATGCGATTCCGCAAGTCTCAGCGCTCTACGAGCAAGGGAAAGCGGTTTTTCAGACAATCGCTTGTGTGCAGCTGAATGGGGCAGTTTTCTTTGACTTTTTTCACATGTATGGGGTCGACTAAGATATGAAATGTGATTGTTTACTTTAAAATGCCAAAATTCATAAGAAACAATTGAAAGTCAAAAAAATATGAATTTTGATATGAAATATGATTTTTTTCATCAAAGTGCAAAAATTCATAAGAAACATGGAAAAAGTGTTACTCCATGAAAAATCACATAACAATGTCAACATTGAAGATTTTTCATCGATCTGGTTAAGTTCCTGCCTCGGAGCAGTGTGCTCTCTGCATTGTGCCTCTCTGGCGCTGAAGATGCGATTCCGCAAGTCTCAGCGCTCTACGAGCAAGGGAAAGCGGTTTTTCAGACAATCGCTTGTGTGCAGCTGAATGGGGCAGTTTTCTTTGACTTTTTTCACATGTATGGGGTCGAGTAAGATATGAAATGTGATTGTTTACTTTAAAATGCCAAAATTCATAAGAAACAGTGGAAAGTCAAAAAAATATGAAGTTTGATATGAAATATGATTTTTTTCATCAAAGTGCAAAAATTCATAAGAAACATGGAAAAAGTGATACTCCATGAAAAATCACTTAACAATGTCAACTATGAAGATTTTTCATCGAACTGGTAAAGTTCCTTCCTCGGAGCAGTGTCCACTCCGCATTGTGCTTCTCTGGCTCTGAAAATGCGATTCCGCAAGTCTCAGCGCTCTACGAGCAAGGGAAAGCGGTTTTTCAGACAATCGCTTGTGTGCAGCTGAATGGGGCAGTTTTCTTTGACTTTTTTCACATGTATGGGGTCGACTATGATATGAAATGTGATTGTTTACTTTAAAATGCCAAATTCATAAGAAACAGTGGAAAGTCAAAAAAATATGAATTTTGATATGAAATATGATTTTTTTCATCAAAGTGCAAAAATTCATAAGAAACATGGAAAAAGTGATACTCCATGAAAAATCACTTAACAATGTCAACTTTGGAGATTTTTCATCGAACTGGTTAAGTTCCTGCCTCGGAGCAGTGTGCTCTCTGCATTGTGCTTCTCTGGCGCTGAAAATGCGATTCCGCAAGTCTCAGCGCTCTACGAGCAAGGGAAAGCGGTTTTTCAGACAATCGCTTGTGTGCATCTGAATGGGGCAGTTTTCTTTGACTTTTTTCACATGTATGGGGTCGACTAAGATATGAAATGTGATTGTTTACTTTAAAATGCCAAAATTCATAAGAACGAGGGGAAAGTCAAAAAAATATGAAGTTTGATATGAAATATGATTTTTTTCATCAAAGTGCAAAAATTCATAAGAAACATGGAAAAAGTGATACTCCATGAAAAATCACTTAACAATGTCAACTTTGAAGATTTTTCATCGAACTGGTTAAGTTCCTGCCTCGGAGCAGTGTGCTCTCTGCATTGTGCTTCTCTGGCGCTGAAAATGCGATTCCGCAAGTCTCAGCGCTCTACGAGCAAGGGAAAGCGGTTTTTCAGACAATCGCTTGTGTGCAGCTGAATGGGGCAGTTTTCTTTGACTTTTTTCACATGTATGGGGTCGAGTAAGATATGAAATGTGATTGTTTACTTTAAAATGCCAAAATTCATAAGAAACAGTGGAAAGTCAAAAAAATATGAAGTTTGATATGAAATATGATTTTTTTCATCAAAGTGCAAAAATTCATAAGAACCATGGAAAAAGTGATACTCCATGATAATTCGCTTAACAAAGTCAACTTTCAAGATTTTTCATCGAACTGGCTCGTTTCCTGCCTCGGAGAAGTGTCCTCTCTGCATTGTGCTTCTCTGGCGCTGAAAATGCGATTCCGCAAGTCTCAGCGCTCTACGAGCAAGGGAAAGCGGTTTTTCAGACAATCGCTTGTGTGCAGCTGAATGGGGCAGTTTTCTTTGACTTTTTTTACATGTATGGGGTCGACTATGATATGAAATGTGATTGTTTACTTTAAAATGCCAAAATTCATAAGAAACAGTGGAAAGTCAAAAAAATATGAATTTTCATATGAAATATGATTTTTTTCATCAAAGTGCAAAAATTCATAAGAAACATGGAAAAAGTGATACGCCATGATAATTCGCTTAACAAAGTCAACTTTCGAGATTTGTCAACGAACTGGCTCGTTTCCTGCCACGGAGCAGTGTCCTCTCTGCATTGTGCTTCTCTGGCGCTGAAAATGCGATTCCGCAAGTATCAGCGCTCTACGAGCAAGGGAAAGCGGTTTTTCAGACAATCGCTTGTGTGCAGCTGAATGGGGCAGTTTTCTTTGACTTTTTTCACATGTATGGGGTCGACTAAGATATGAAATGTGATTGTTTACTTTAAAATGCCAAAATTCATAAGAAACAAAGGAAAGTCAAAAAAATATGAATTTTGATATGAAATATGATTTTTTTCATCAAAGTGCAAAAATTCATAAGAAACATGGAAAAAGTGATACTCCATGAAAAATCACTTAACAATGTCAACATTGAAGATTTTTCATCGATCTGGTTAAGTTCCTGCCTCGGAGCAGTGTGCTCTCTGCATTGTGCTTCTCTGGCGCTGAAAATGCGATTCCGCAAGTCTCAGCGCTCTACGAGCAAGGGAAAGCGGTTTTTCAGACAATCGCTTGTGTGCAGCTGAATGGGGCAGTTTTCTTTGACTTTTTTCACATGTATGGGGTCGAGTAAGATATGAAATGTGATTGTTTACTTTAAAATGCCAAAATTCATAAGAAACAGTGGAAAGTCAAAAAAATATGAAGTTTGATATGAAATATGATTTTTTTCATCAAAGTGCAAAAATTCATAAGAACCATGGAAAAAGTGATACTCCATGATAATTCGCTTAACAAAGTCAACTTTCAAGATTTTTCATCGAACTGGCTCGTTTCCTGCCTCGGAGAAGTGTCCTCTCTGCATTGTGCTTCTCTGGCGCTGAAAATGCGATTCCGCAAGTCTCAGCGCTCTACGAGCAAGGGAAAGCGGTTTTTCAGACAATCGCTTGTGTGCAGCTGAATGGGGCAGTTTTCTTTGACTTTTTTTACATGTATGGGGTCGACTATGATATGAAATGTGATTGTTTACTTTAAAATGCCAAATTCATAAGAAACAGTGGAAAGTCAAAAAAATATGAATTTTCATATGAAATATGATTTTTTTCATCAAAGTGCAAAAATTCATAAGAAACATGGAAAAAGTGATACGCCATGATAATTCGCTTAAACAAAGTCAACTTTCGAGATTTGTCAACGAACTGGCTCGTTTCCTGCCACGGAGCAGTGTCCTCTCTGCATTGTGCTTCTCTGGCGCTGAAAATGCGATTCCGCAAGTATCAGCGCTCTACGAGCAAGGGAAAGCGGTTTTTCAGACAATCGCTTGTGTGCAGCTGAAACGGGCAGTTTTCTTTGACTTTTTTCACATGTATGGGGTCGACTGAGATATGAAATGTGATTGTTTACTTTAAAATGCCAAAATTCATAAGAAACAAAGGAAAGTCAAAAAAATATGAATTTTGATATGAAATATGATTTTTTTCATCAAAGTGCAAAAATTCATAAGAAACATGGAAAAAGTGATACTCCATGAAAAATCACTTATGTCAACTTTGGAAATTTTTCATCGAACTGGTTAATTTCCTGCCTCGGAGCAGTGTGCTCTCTGCATTGTGCTTCTCTGGCGCTGAAAATGCGATTCCGCAAGTCTCAGCGCTCTACGAGCAAGGGAAAGCGGTTTTTCAGACAATCGCTTGTGTGCAGCTGAATGGGGCAGTTTTCTTTGACTTTTTTCACATGTATGGGGTCGACTAAGATATGAAATGTGATTGTTTACTTTAAAATGCCAAAATTCATAAGAAACAATGGAAAGTCAAAAAAATATGAATTTTGATATGAAATATGATTTTTTTCATCAAAGTGCAAAAATTCATAAGAAACATGGAAAAAGTGATACTCCATGAAAAATCACTTAACAATGTCAACATTGAAGATTTTTCATCGATCTGGTTAAGTTCCTGCCTCGGAGCAGTGTGCTCTCTGCATTGTGCTTCTCTGGCGCTGAAAATGCGATTACGCAAGTCTCAGCGCTCTACGAGCAAGGGAAAGCAGTTTTTCAGACAATCGCTTGTGTGCAGCTGAATGGGGCAGTTTTCTTTGACTTTTTTCACATGTATGGGGTCGACTGAGATATGAAATGTGATTGTTTACTTTAAAATGCCAAAATTCATAAGAAACAAAGGAAAGTCAAAAAAATATGAATTTTGATATGAAATATGATTTTTTTCATCAAAGTGCAAAAATTCATAAGAAACATGGAAAAAGTGATACTCCATGAAAAATCACTTAACAATGTCAACTTTGGAAATTTTTCATCGAACTGGTTAAGTTCCTGCCTCGGAGCAGTGTGCTCTCTGCATTGTGCTTCTCTGGCGCTGAAAATGCGATTCCGCAAGTCTCAGCGCTCTACGAGCAAGGGAAAGCGGTTTTTCAGACAATCGCTTGTGTGCAGCTGAATGGGGCAGTTTTCTTTGACTTTTTTCACATGTATGGGGTCGAGTAAGATATGAAATGTGATTGTTTACTTTAAAATGCCAAAATTCATAAGAAACAGTGGAAAGTCAAAAAAATATGAAGTTTGATATGAAATATGATTTTTTTCATCAAAGTGCAAAAATTCATAAGAAACATGGAAAAAGTGATACTCCATGAAAAATCACTTAACAATGTCAACTATGAAGATTTTTCATCGAACTGGTAAAGTTCCTGCCTCGGAGCAGTGTGCTCTCTGCATTGTGCTTCTCTGGCGCTGAAAATGCGATTCCGCAAGTCTCAGCGCTCTACGAGCAAGGGAAAGCGGTTTTTCAGACAATCGCTTGTGTGCAGCTGAATGGGGCAGTTTTCTTTGACTTTTTTCACATGTATGGGGTCGACTAAGATATGAAATGTGATTGTTTACTTTAAAATGCCAAAATTCATAAGAAACAGTGGAAAGTCAAAAAAATATGAATTTTGATATGAAATATGATTTTTTTCATCAAAGTGCAAAAATTCATAAGAAACATGGAAAAAGTGATACTCCATGAAAAATCACTTAACAATGTCAACTTTGGAGATTTTTCATCGAACTGGTTAAGTTCCTGCCTCGGAGCAGTGTGCTCTCTGCATTGTGCTTCTCTGGCGCTGAAAATGCGATTCCGCAAGTCTCAGCGCTCTACGAGCAAGGGAAAGCGGTTTTTCAGACAATCGCTTGTGTGCATCTGAATGGGGCAGTTTTCTTTGACTTTTTTCACATGTATGGGGTCGACTAAGATATGAAATGTGATTGTTTACTTTAAAATGCCAAAATTCATAAGAACGAGGGGAAAGTCAAAAAAATATGAATTTTGATATGAAATATGATTTTTTTCATCAAAGTGCAAAAATTCATAAGAAACATGGAAAAAGTGATACTCCATGAAAAATCACTTAACAATGTCAACTTTGAAGATTTTTCATCGAACTGGTTAAGTTCCTGCCTCGGAGCAGTGTGCTCTCTGCATTGTGCTTCTCTGGCGCTGAAAATGCGATTCCGCAAGTCTCAGCGCTCTACGAGCAAGGGAAAGCGGTTTTTCAGACAATCGCTTGTGTGCAGCTGAATGGGGCAGTTTTCTTTGACTTTTTTCACATGTATGGGTTCGACTAAGATATGAAATGTGATTGTTTACTTTAAAATGCCAAAATTCATAAGAAACAATTGAAAGTCAAAAAAATATGAATTTTGATATGAAATATGATTTTTTTCATCAAAGTGCAAAAATTCATAAGAAACATGGAAAAAGTGTTACTCCATGAAAAATCACATAACAATGTCAACATTGAAGATTTTTCATCGATCTGGTTAAGTTCCTGCCTCGGAGCAGTGTGCTCTCTGCATTGTGCTTCTCTGGCGCTGAAAATGCGATTCCGCAAGTCTCAGCGCTCTACGAGCAAGGGAAAGCGGTTTTTCAGACAATCGCTTGTGTGCAGCTGAATGGGGCAGTTTTCTTTGACTTTTTTCACATGTATGGGGTCGACTAAGATATGAAATGTGATTGTTTACTTTAAAATGCCAAAATTCATAAGAAACAGTGGAAAGTCAAAAAAATATGAATTTTGATATGAAATATGATTTTTTTCATCAAAGTGCAAAAATTCATAAGAAACATGGAAAAAGTGATACTCCATGAAAAATCACTTAACAATGTCAACTTTGGAGATTTTTCATCGAACTGGTTAAGTTCCTGCCTCGGAGCAGTGTGCTCTCTGCATTGTGCTTCTCTGGCGCTGAAAATGCGATTCCGCAAGTCTCAGCGCTCTACGAGCAAGGGAAAGCGGTTTTTCAGACAATCGCTTGTGTGCAGCTGAATGGGGCAGTTTTCTTTGACTTTTTTCACATGTATGGGGTCGACTAAGATATGAAATGTGATTGTTTACTTTAAAATGCCAAAATTCATAAGAACGAGGGGAAAGTCAAAAAAATATGAAGTTTGATATGAAATATGATTTTTTTCATCAAAGTGCAAAAATTCATAAGAAACATGGAAAAAGTGATACTCCATGAAAAATCACTTAACAATGTCAACTTTGAAGATTTTTCATCGAACTGGTTAAGTTCCTGCCTCGGAGCAGTGTGCTCTCTGCATTGTGCTTCTCTGGCGCTGAAAATGCGATTCCGCAAGTCTCAGCGCTCTACGAGCAAGGGAAAGCGGTTTTTCAGACAATCGCTTGTGTGCAGCTGAATGGGGCAGTTTTCTTTGACTTTTTTCACATGTATGGGGTCGACTAAGATATGAAATGTGATTGTTTACTTTAAAATGCCAAAATTCATAAGAAACAATTGAAAGTCAAAAAAATATGAATTTTGATATGAAATATGATTTTTTTCATCAAAGTGCAAAAATTCATAAGAAACATGGAAAAAGTGATACTCCATGAAAAATCACATAACAATGTCAACATTGAAGATTTTTCATCGATCTGGTTAAGTTCCTGCCTCGGAGCAGTGTGCTCTCTGCATTGTGCTTCTCTGGCGCTGAAAATGCGATTCCGCAAGTCTCAGCGCTCTACGAGCAAGGGAAAGCGGTTTTTCAGACAATCGCTTGTGTGCAGCTGAATGGGGCAGTTTTCTTTGACTTTTTTCACATGTATGGGGTCGAGTAAGATATGAAATGTGATTGTTTACTTTAAAATGCCAAAATTCATAAGAAACAGTGGAAAGTCAAAAAAATATGAATTTTGATATGAAATATGATTTTTTTCATCAAAGTGCAAAAATTCATAAGAACCATGGAAAAAGTGATACTCCATGATAATTCGCTTAACAAAGTCAACTTTCAAGATTTTTCATCGAACTGGCTCGTTTCCTGCCTCGGAGAAGTGTCCTCTCTGCATTGTGCTTCTCTGGCGCTGAAAATGCGATTCCGCAAGTCTCAGCGCTCTACGAGCAAGGGAAAGCGGTTTTTCAGACAATCGCTTGTGTGCAGCTGAATGGGGCAGTTTTCTTTGACTTTTTTTACATGTATGGGGTCGACTATGATATGAAATGTGATTGTTTACTTTAAAATGCCAAATTCATAAGAAACAGTGGAAAGTCAAAAAAATATGAATTTTCATATGAAATATGATTTTTTTCATCAAAGTGCAAAAATTCATAAGAAACATGGAAAAAGTGATACGCCATGATAATTCGCTTAACAAAGTCAACTTTCGAGATTTGTCAACGAACTGGCTCGTTTCCTGCCTCGGAGCAGTGTCCTCTCTGCATTGTGCTTCTCTGGCGCTGAAAATGCGATTCCGCAAGTCTCAGCGCTCTACGAGCAAGGGAAAGCGGTTTTTCAGACAATCGCTTGTGTGCAGCTGAAACGGGCAGTTTTCTTTGACTTTTTTCACATGTATGGGGTCGACTGAGATATGAAATGTGATTGTTTACTTTAAAATGCCAAAATTCATAAGAAACAAAGGAAAGTCAAAAAAATATGAATTTTGATATGAAATATGATTTTTTTCATCAAAGTGCAAAAATTCATAAGAAACATGGAAAAAGTGATACTCCATGAAAAATCACTTAACAATGTCAACTTTGGAAATTTTTCATCGAACTGGTTAAGTTCCTGCCTCGGAGCAGTGTGCTCTCTGCATTGTGCTTCTCTGGCGCTGAAAATGCGATTCCGCAAGTCTCAGCGCTCTACGAGCAAGGGAAAGCGGTTTTTCAGACAATCGCTTGTGTGCAGCTGAATGGGGCAGTTTTCTTTGACTTTTTTCACATGTATGGGGTCGACTAAGATATGAAATGTGATTGTTTACTTTAAAATGCCAAAATTCATAAGAAACAATGGAAAGTCAAAAAAATATGAATTTTGATATGAAATATGATTTTTTTCATCAAAGTGCAAAAATTCATAAGAAACATGGAAAAAGTGATACTCCATGAAAAATCACTTAACAATGTCAACATTGAAGATTTTTCATCGATCTGGTTAAGTTCCTGCCTCGGAGCAGTGTGCTCTCTGCATTGTGCTTCTCTGGCGCTGAAAATGCGATTCCGCAAGTCTCAGCGCTCTACGAGCAAGGGAAAGCGGTTTTTCAGACAATCGCTTGTGTGCAGCTGAATGGGGCAGTTTTCTTTGACTTTTTTCACATGTATGGGGTCGACTGAGATATGAAATGTGATTGTTTACTTTAAAATGCCAAAATTCATAAGAAACAAAGGAAAGTCAAAAAAATATGAATTTTGATATGAAATATGATTTTTTTCATCAAAGTGCAAAAATTCATAAGAAACATGGAAAAAGTGATACTCCATGAAAAATCACTTAACAATGTCAACTTTGAAGATTTTTCATCGAACTGGTTAAGTTCCTGCCTCGGAGCAGTGTGCTCTCTGCATTGTGCTTCTCTGGCGCTGAAAATGCGATTCCGCAAGTCTCAGCGCTCTACGAGCAAGGGAAAGCGGTTTTTCAGACAATCGCTTGTGTGCAGCTGAATGGGGCAGTTTTCTTTGACTTTTTTCACATGTATGGGGTCGACTAAGATATGAAATGTGATTGTTTACTTTAAAATGCCAAAATTCATAAGAAACAATTGAAAGTCAAAAAAATATGAATTTTGATATGAAATATGATTTTTTTCATCAAAGTGCAAAAATTCATAAGAAACATGGAAAAAGTGATACTCCATGAAAAATCACTTAACAATGTCAACATTGAAGATTTTTCATCGATCTGGTTAAGTTCCTGCCTCGGAGCAGTGTGCTCTCTGCATTGTGCTTCTCTGGCGCTGAAGATGCGATTCCGCAAGTCTCAGCGCTCTACGAGCAAGGGAAAGCGGTTTTTCAGACAATCGCTTGTGTGCAGCTGAATGGGGCAGTTTTCTTTGACTTTTTTCACATGTATGGGGTCGACTATGATATGAAATGTGATTGTTTACTTTAAAATGCCAAATTCATAAGAAACAGTGGAAAGTCAAAAAAATATGAATTTTGATATGAAATATGATTTTTTTCATCAAAGTGCAAAAATTCATAAGAAACATGGAAAAAGTGATACTCCATGAAAAATCACTTAACAATGTCAACTTTGAAGATTTTTCATCGAACTGGTTAAGTTCCTGCCTCGGAGCAGTGTGCTCTCTGCATTGTGCTTCTCTGGCGCTGAAAATGCGATTCCGCAAGTCTCAGCGCTCTACGAGCAAGGGAAAGCGGTTTTTCAGACAATCGCTTGTGTGCAGCTGAATGGGGCAGTTTTCTTTGACTTTTTTCACATGTATGGGGTCGACTAAGATATGAAATGTGATTGTTTACTTTAAAATGCCAAAATTCATAAGAACGAGGGGAAAGTCAAAAAAATATGAAGTTTGATATGAAATATGATTTTTTTCATCAAAGTGCAAAAATTCATAAGAAACATGGAAAAAGTGATACTCCATGAAAAATCACTTAACAATGTCAACTTTGAAGATTTTTCATCGAACTGGTTAAGTTCCTGCCTCGGAGCAGTGTGCTCTCTGCATTGTGCTTCTCTGGCGCTGAAAATGCGATTCCGCAAGTCTCAGCGCTCTACGAGCAAGGGAAAGCGGTTTTTCAGACAATCGCTTGTGTGCAGCTGAATGGGGCAGTTTTCTTTGACTTTTTTCACATGTATGGGGTCGACTAAGATATGAAATGTGATTGTTTACTTTAAAATGCCAAAATTCATAAGAAACAATGGAAAGTCAAAAAAATATGAATTTTGATATGAAATATGATTTTTTTCATCAAAGTGCAAAAATTCATAAGAAACATGGAAAAAGTGATACTCCATGAAAAATCACTTAACAATGTCAACATTGAAGATTTTTCATCGATCTGGTTAAGTTCCTGCCTCGGAGCAGTGTGCTCTCTGCATTGTGCTTCTCTGGCGCTGAAAATGCGATTCCGCAAGTCTCAGCGCTCTACGAGCAAGGGAAAGCGGTTTTTCAGACAATCGCTTGTGTGCAGCTGAATGGGGCAGTTTTCTTTGACTTTTTTCACATGTATGGGGTCGAGTAAGATATGAAATGTGATTGTTTACTTTAAAATGCCAAAATTCATAAGAAACAGTGGAAAGTCAAAAAAATATGAATTTTGATATGAAATATGATTTTTTTCATCAAAGTGCAAAAATTCATAAGAACCATGGAAAAAGTGATACTCCATGATAATTCGCTTAACAAAGTCAACTTTCAAGATTTTTCATCGAACTGGCTCGTTTCCTGCCTCGGAGCAGTGTGCTCTCTGCATTGTGCTTCTCTGGCGCTGAAAATGCGATTCCGCAAGTCTCAGCGCTCTACGAGCAAGGGAAAGCGGTTTTTCAGACAATCGCTTGTGTGCAGCTGAATGGGGCAGTTTTCTTTGACTTTTTTCACATGTATGGGGTCGACTAAGATATGAAATGTGATTGTTTACTTTAAAATGCCAAAATTCATAAGAAACAAAGGAAAGTCAAAAAAATATGAATTTTGATATGAAATATGATTTTTTTCATCAAAGTGCAAAAATTCATAAGAAACATGGAAAAAGTGATACTCCATGAAAAATCACTTAACAATGTCAACATTGAAGATTTTTCATCGATCTGGTTAAGTTCCTGCCTCGGAGCAGTGTGCTCTCTGCAATGTGCTTCTCTGGCGCTGAAAATGCGATTCCGCAAGTCTCAGCGCTCTACGAGCAAGGGAAAGCGGTTTTTCAGACAATCGCTTGTGTGCAGCTGAATGGGGCAGTTTTCTTTGACTTTTTTCACATGTATGGGGTCGACTAAGATATGAAATGTGATTGTTTACTTTAAAATGCCAAAATTCATAAGAAACAATTGAAAGTCAAAAAAATATGAATTTTGATATGAAATATGATTTTTTTCATCAAAGTGCAAAAATTCATAAGAACCATGGAAAAAGTGATACTCCATGATAATTCGCTTAACAAAGTCAACTTTCAAGATTTTTCATCGAACTGGCTCGTTTCCTGCCTCGGAGAAGTGTCCTCTCTGCATTGTGCTTCTCTGGCGCTGAAAATGCGATTCCGCAAGTCTCAGCGCTCTACGAGCAAGGGAAAGCGGTTTTTCAGACAATCGCTTGTGTGCAGCTGAATGGGGCAGTTTTCTTTGACTTTTTTTACATGTATGGGGTCGACTATGATATGAAATGTGATTGTTTACTTTAAAATGCCAAATTCATAAGAAACAGTGGAAAGTCAAAAAAATATGAAGTTTGATATGAAATATGATTTTTTTCATCAAAGTGCAAAAATTCATAAGAAACATGGAAAAAGTGATACTCCATGAAAAATCACTTAACAATGTCAACTATGAAGATTTTTCATCGAACTGGTTAAGTTCCTGCCTCGGAGCAGTGTGCTCTCTGCATTGTGCTTCTCTGGCGCTGAAAATGCGATTCCGCAAGTCTCAGCGCTCTACGAGCAAGGGAAAGCGGTTTTTCAGACAATCGCTTGTGTGCAGCTGAATGGGGCAGTTTTCTTTGACTTTTTTCACATGTATGGGGTCGACTGAGATATGAAATGTGATTGTTTACTTTAAAATGCCAAAATTCATAAGAAACAAAGGAAAGTCAAAAAAATATGAATTTTGATATGAAATATGATTTTTTTCATCAAAGTGCAAAAATTCATAAGAAACATGGAAAAAGTGATACTCCATGAAAAATCACTTAACAATGTCAACTTTGGAAATTTTTCATCGAACTGGTTAAGTTCCTGCCTCGGAGCAGTGTGCTCTCTGCATTGTGCTTCTCTGGCGCTGAAAATGCGATTCCGCAAGTCTCAGCGCTCTACGAGCAAGGGAAAGCGGTTTTTCAGACAATCGCTTGTGTGCAGCTGAATGGGGCAGTTTTCTTTGACTTTTTTCACATGTATGGGTTCGACTAAGATATGAAATGTGATTGTTTACTTTAAAATGCCAAAATTCATAAGAAACAATTGAAAGTCAAAAAAATATGAATTTTGATATGAAATATGATTTTTTTCATCAAAGTGCAAAAATTCATAAGAAACATGGAAAAAGTGATACTCCATGAAAAATCACATAACAATGTCAACATTGAAGATTTTTCATCGATCTGGTTAAGTTCCTGCCTCGGAGCAGTGTGCTCTCTGCATTGTGCTTCTCTGGCGCTGAAGATGCGATTCCGCAAGTCTCAGCGCTCTACGAGCAAGGGAAAGCGGTTTTTCAGACAATCGCTTGTGTGCAGCTGAATGGGGCAGTTTTCTTTGACTTTTTTCACATGTATGGGGTCGACTAAGATATGAAATGTGATTGTTTACTTTAAAATGCCAAAATTCATAAGAAACAGTGGAAAGTCAAAAAAATATGAAGTTTGATATGAAATATGATTTTTTTCATCAAAGTGCAAAAATTCATAAGAAACATGGAAAAAGTGATACTCCATGATAATTCGCTTAACAAAGTCAACTTTCAAGATTTTTCATCGAACTGGCTCGTTTCCTGCCTCGGAGCAGTGTCCTCTCTGCATTGTGCTTCTCTGGCGCTGAAAATGCGATTCCGCAAGTCTCAGCGCTCTACGAGCAAGGGAAAGCGGTTTTTCAGACAATCGCTTGTGTGCAGCTGAATGGGGCAGTTTTCTTTGACTTTTTTCACATGTATGGGGTCGACTAAGATATGAAATGTGATTGTTTACTTTAAAATGCCAAAATTCATAAGAAACAGTGGAAAGTCAAAAAAATATGAATTTTGATATGAAATATGATTTTTTTCATCAAAGTGCAAAAATTCATAAGAAACATGGAAAAAGTGATACTCCATGAAAAATCACTTAACAATGTCAACTTTCGAGATTTGTCAACGAACTGGTTAAGTTCCTGCCTCGGAGCAGTGTGCTCTCTGCATTGTGCTTCTCTGGCGCTGAAAATGCGATTCCGCAAGTCTCAGCGCTCTACGAGCAAGGGAAAGCGGTTTTTCAGACAATCGCTTGTGTGCAGCTGAATGGGGCAGTTTTCTTTGACTTTTTTCACATGTATGGGGTCGACTAAGATATGAAATGTGATTGTTTACTTTAAAATGCCAAAATTCATAAGAAACAAAGGAAAGTCAAAAAAATATGAATTTTGATATGAAATATGATTTTTTTCATCAAAGTGCAAAAATTCATAAGAAACATGGAAAAAGTGATACTCCATGAAAAATCACTTAACAATGTCAACTTTGAAGATTTTTCATCGAACTGGTTAAGTTCCTGCCTCGGAGCAGTGTGCTCTCTGCATTGTGCTTCTCTGGCGCTGAAAATGCGATTCCGCAAGTCTCAGCGCTCTACGAGCAAGGGAAAGCGGTTTTTCAGACAATCGCTTGTGTGCAGCTGAATGGGGCAGTTTTCTTTGACTTTTTTCACATGTATGGGGTCGACTAAGATATGAAATGTGATTGTTTACTTTAAAATGCCAAAATTCATAAGATAAAGTGGAAAGTCAAAAAAATATGAAGTTTGATATGAAATATGATTTTTTTTCATCAAAGTGCAAAAATTCATAAGAAACATGGAAAAAGTGATACTCCATGAAAAATCACTTAACAAAGTCAACTTTCAAGATTTTTCATCGAACTGGCTCGTTTCCTGCCTCGGAGCAGTGTCCTCTCTGCATTGTGCTTCTCTGGCGCTGAAAATGCGATTCCGCAAGTCTCAGCGCTCTACGAGCAAGGGAAAGCGGTTTTTCAGACAATCGCTTGTGTGCAGCTGAATGGGGCAGTTTTCTTTGACTTTTTTCACATGTATGGGGTCGACTAAGATATGAAGTGTGATTGTTTACTTTAAAATGCCAAAATTCATAAGAAACAGTGGAAAGTCAAAAAAATATGAATTTTGATATGAAATATGATTTTTTTCATCAAAGTGCAAAAATTCATAAGAAACATGGAAAAAGTGATACTCCATGAAAAATCACTTAACAATGTCAACTTTGAAGATTTTTCATCGAACTGGTTAAGTTCCTGCCTCGGAGCAGTGTGCTCTCTGCATTGTGCTTCTCTGGCGCTGAAAATGCGATTCCGCAAGTCTCAGCGCTCTACGAGCAAGGGAAAGCGGTTTTTCAGACAATCGCTTGTGTGCAGCTGAATGGGGCAGTTTTCTTTGACTTTTTTCACATGTATGGGGTCGACTAAGATATGAAATGTGATTGTTTACTTTAAAATGCCAAAATTCATAAGAAACAATGGAAAGTCAAAAAAATATGAATTTTGATATGAAATATGATTTTTTTCATCAAAGTGCAAAAATTCATAAGAAACATGGAAAAAGTGATACTCCATGAAAAATCACTTAACAATGTCAACTTTGAAGATTTTTCATCGAACTGGTTAAGTTCCTGCCTCGGAGCAGTGTGCTCTCTGCATTGTGCTTCTCTGGCGCTGAAAATGCGATTCCGCAAGTCTCAGCGCTCTACGAGCAAGGGAAAGCGGTTTTTCAGACAATCGCTTGTGTGCAGCTGAATGGGGCAGTTTTCTTTGACTTTTTTCACATGTATGGGGTCGACTAAGATATGAAATGTGATTGTTTACTTTAAAATGCCAAAATTCATAAGAAACAGTGGAAAGTCAAAAAAATATGAATTTTGATATGAAATATGATTTTTTTCATCAAAGTGCAAAAATTCATAAGAAACATGGAAAAAGTGATACTCCATGAAAAATCACTTAACAAAGTCAACTTTCAAGATTTTTCATCGAACTGGCTCGTTTCCTGCCTCGGAGCAGTGTCCTCTCTGCATTGTGCTTCTCTGGCGCTGAAAATGCGATTCCGCAAGTCTCAGCGCTCTACGAGCAAGGGAAAGCGGTTTTTCAGACAATCGCTTGTGTGCAGCTGAATGGGGCAGTTTTCTTTGACTTTTTTCACATGTATGGGGTCGACTAAGATATGAAATGTGATTGTTTACTTTAAAATGCCAAAATTCATAAGAAACAATGGAAAGTCAAAAAAATATGAATTTTGATATGAAATATGATTTTTTTCATCAAAGTGCAAAAATTCATAAGAAACATGGAAAAAGTGATACTCCATGATAATTCGCTTAACAAAGTCAACTTTCAAGATTTTTCATCGAACTGGCTCGTTTCCTGCCTCGGAGCAGTGTCCTCTCTGCATTGTGCTTCTCTGGCGCTGAAAATGCGATTCCGCAAGTCTCAGCGCTCTACGAGCAAGGGAAAGCGGTTTTTCAGACAATCGCTTGTGTGCATCTGAATGGGGCAGTTTTCTTTGACTTTTTTCACATGTATGGGGTCGACTAAGATATGAAATGTGATTGTTTACTTTAAAATGCCAAAATTCATAAGATAAAGTGGAAAGTCAAAAACATATGAATTTTGATATGAAATATGATTTTTTTCATCAAAGTGCAAAAATTCATAAGAAACATGGAAAAAGTGATACTCCATGAAAAATCACTTAACAATGTCAACTTTGAAGATTTTTCATCGAACTGGTTAAGTTCCTGCCTCGGAGCAGTGTGCTCTCTGCATTGTGCTTCTCTGGCGCTGAAAATGCGATTCCGCAAGTCTCAGCGCTCTACGAGCAAGGGAAAGCGGTTTTTCAGACAATCGCTTGTGTGCAGCTGAATGGGGCAGTTTTCTTTGACTTTTTTCACATGTATGGGGTCGACTAAGATATGAAATGTGATTGTTTATTTTAAAATGCCAAATTCTTAAGAAACAGTGGAAAGTCAAAAAAATATGAATTTTGATATGAAATATGATTTTTTTCATCAAAGTGCAAAAATTCATAAGAAACATGGAAAAAGTGATACTCCATGAAAAATCACTTAACAATGTCAACTTTGAAGATTTTCATCGAACTGGTTAAGTTCCTGCCTCGGAGCAGTGTGCTCTCTGCATTGTGCTTCTCTGGCGCTGAAAATGCGATTCCGCAAGTCTCAGCGCTCTACGAGCAAGGGAAAGCGGTTTTTCAGACAATCGCTTGTGTGCAGCTGAATGGGGCAGTTTTCTTTGACTTTTTTCACATGTATGGGGTCGACTAAGATATGAAATGTGATTGTTTACTTTAAAATGCCAAAATTCATAAGAAAAAGTGGAAAGTCAAAAAAATATGAAGTTTGATATGAAATATGATTTTTTTCATCAAAGTGCAAAAATTCATAAGAAACATGGAAAAAGTGATACTCCATGAAAAATCACTTAACAATGTCAACTTTGAAGATTTTTCATCGAACTGGCTCGTTTCCTGCCTCGGAGCAGTGTGCTCTCTGCATTGTGCTTCTCTGGCGCTGAAAATGCGATTCCGCAAGTCTCAGCGCTCTACGAGCAAGGGAAAGCGGTTTTTCAGACAATCGCTTGTGTGCAGCTGAATGGGGCAGTTTTCTTTGACTTTTTTCACATGTATGGGGTCGACTAAGATATGAAATGTGATTGTTTACTTTAAAATGCCAAAATTCATAAGAAAAAGTGGAAAGTCAAAAAAATATGAATTTTGATATGAAATATGATTTTTTTCATCAAAGTGCAAAAATTCATAAGAAACATGGAAAAAGTGATACTCCATGAAAAATCACTTAACAATGTCAACTTTGAAGATTTTTCATCGAACTGGTTAAGTTCCTGCCTCGGAGCAGTGTGCTCTCTGCATTGTGCTTCTCTGGCGCTGAAAATGCGATTCCGCAAGTCTCAGCGCTCTACGAGCAAGGGAAAGCGGTTTTTCAGACAATCGCTTGTGTGCAGCTGAATGGGGCAGTTTTCTTTGACTTTTTTCACATGTATGGGGTCGACTAAGATATGAAATGTGATTGTTTACTTTAAAATGCGAAAATTCATAAGGAACAATGGAAAGTCAAAAAAATATGAATTTTGATATGAAATATGATTTTTTTTCATCAAAGTGCAAAAATTCATAAGAAACATGGAAAATGTGATACTCCATGATAATTCGCTTAACAATGTCAACTTTGGAGATTTTTCATCGAACTGGTTAAGTTCCTGCCTCGGAGCAGTGTGCTCTCTGCATTGTGCTTCTCTGGCGCTGAAAATGCGATTCCGCAAGTCTCAGCGCTCTACGAGCAAGGGAAAGCGGTTTTTCAGACAATCGCTTGTGTGCAGCTGAATGGGGCAGTTTTCTTTGACTTTTTTCACATGTATGGGGTCGACTAAGATATGAAATGTGATTGTTTACTTTAAAATGCCAAAATTCATAAGAAACAGTGGAAAGTCAAAAAAATATGAATTTTGATATGAAATATGATTTTTTTCATCAAAGTGCAAAAATTCATAAGAAACATGGAAAAAGTGATACTCCATGAAAAATCACTTAACAATGTCAACTTTGAAGATTTTTCATCGAACTGGTTAAGTTCCTGCCTCGGAGCAGTGTGCTCTCTGCATTGTGCTTCTCTGGCGCTGAAAATGCGATTCCGCAAGTCTCAGCGCTCTACGAGCAAGGGAAAGCGGTTTTTCAGACAATCGCTTGTGTGCAGCTGAATGGGGCAGTTTTCTTTGACTTTTTTCACATGTATGGGGTCGACTAAGATATGAAATGTGATTGTTTACTTTAAAATGCCAAAATTCATAAGAACGAGGGGAAAGTCAAAAAAATATGAATTTTGATATGAAATATGATTTTTTTCATCAAAGTGCAAAAATTCATAAGAAACATGGAAAAAGTGATACTCCATGATAATTCGCTTAACAAAGTCAACTTTCAAGATTTTTCATCGAACTGGCTCGTTTCCTGCCTCGGAGCAGTGTCCTCTCTGCATTGTGCTTCTCTGGCGCTGAAAATGCGATTCCGCAAGTCTCAGCGCTCTACGAGTAAGGGAAAGCGGTTTTTCAGACAATCGCTTGTGTCCAGCTGAATGGGGCAGTTTTCTTTGACTTTTTTCACATGTACGCGGTCGACTAAGATATGAAATGTGATTGTTTACTTTAAAACTCCAAAATTCATAAGAATCAGTGGAAAGTCAAAAAAATATGAATTTTGATATGAAATATGATTTTTTTCATCAAAGTGCAAAAATTCATAAGAACCATGGAAAAAGTGATACTCCATGATAATTCGCTTAACAAAGTCAACTTTCCAGATTTTTCATCGAACTGGCTCGTTTCCTGCCTCGGAGCAGTGTCCTCTCTGCATTGTGCTTCTCTGGCGCTGAAAATGCGATTCCGCAAGTCTCAGCGCTCTACGAGCAAGGGAAAGCGGTTTTTCAGACAATCGCTTGTGTGCAGCTGAATGGGGCAGTTTTCTTTGACTTTTTTCACATGTATGGGGTCGACTAAGATATGAAATGTGATTGTTTACTTTAAAATGCCAAAATTCATAAGAAACAGTGGAAAGTCAAAAAAATATGAATTTTGATATGAAATATGATTTTTTTCATCAAAGTGCAAAAATTCATAAGAAACATGGAAAAAGTGATACTCCATGAAAAATCACTTAACAATGTCAACTTTGAAGATTTTTCATCGAACTGGTTAAGTTCCTGCCTCGGAGCAGTGTGCTCTCTGCATTGTGCTTCTCTGGCGCTGAAAATGCGATTCCGCAAGTCTCAGCGCTCTACGAGCAAGGGAAAGCGGTTTTTCAGACAATCGCTTGTGTGCAGCTGAATGGGGCAGTTTTCTTTGACTTTTTTCACATGTATGGGGTCGACTAAGATATGAAATGTGATTGTTTACTTTAAAATGCCAAAATTCATAAGAAACAGTGGAAAGTCAAAAAAATATGAATTTTGATATGAAATATGATTTTTTTCATCAAAGTGCAAAAATTCATAAGAAACATGGAAAAAGTGATACTCCATGATAATTCGCTTAACAATGTCAACTTTCAAGATTTTTCATCGAACTGGCTCGTTTCCTGCCTCGGAGCAGTGTGCTCTCTGCATTGTGCTTCTCTGGCGCTGAAAATGCGATTCCGCAAGTCTCAGCGCTCTACGAGCAAGGGAAAGCGGTTTTTCAGACAATCGCTTGTGTGCAGCTGAATGGGGCAGTTTTCTTTGACTTTTTTCACATGTATGGGGTCGACTAAGATATGAAATGTGATTGTTTACTTTAAAATGCCAAAATTCATAAGAAACAGTGGAAAGTCAAAAAAATATGAATTTTGATATGAAATATGATTTTTTTCATCAAAGTGCAAAAATTCATAAGAAACATGGAAAAAGTGATACTCCATGATAATTCGCTTAACAAAGTCAACTTTCAAGATTTTTCATCGAACTGGCTCGTTTCCTGCCTCGGAGCAGTGTCCTCTCTGCATTGTGCTTCTCTGGCGCTGAAAATGCGATTCCGCAAGTCTCAGCGCTCTACGAGCAAGGGAAAGCGGTTTTTCAGACAATCGCTTGTGTCCAGCTGAATGGGGCAGTTTTCTTTGACTTTTTTCACATGTACGCGGTCGACTAAGATATGAAATGTGATTGTTAACTTTAAAATGCCAAAATTCATAAGAAACAGTGGAAAGTCAAAAAAATATGAATTTTGATATGAAATATGATTTTTTTCATCAAAGTGCAAAAATTCATAAGAAACATGGAAAAAGTGATACTCCATGAAAAATCACTTAACAATGTCAACTTTGAAGATTTTTCATCGAACTGGTTAAGTTCCTGCCTCGGAGCAGTGTGCTCTCTGCATTGTGCTTCTCTGGCGCTGAAAATGCGATTCCGCAAGTCTCAGCGCTCTACGAGCAAGGGAAAGCGGTTTTTCAGACAATCGCTTGTGTGCAGCTGAATGGGGCAGTTTTCTATGACTTTTTTCACATGTATGGGGTCGACTATGATATGAAATGTGATTGTTTACTTTAAAATGCCAAATTCATAAGAAACAGTGGAAAGTCAAAAAAATATGAATTTTGATATGAAATATGATTTTTTTCATCAAAGTGCAAAAATTCATAAGAAACATGGAAAAAGTGATACTCCATGAAAAATCACTTAACAATGTCAACTTTGAAGATTTTTCATCGAACTGGTTAAGTTCCTGCCTCGGAGCAGTGTGCTCTCTGCATTGTGCTTCTCTGGCGCTGAAAATGCGATTCCGCAAGTCTCAGCGCTCTACGAGCAAGGGAAAGCGGTTTTTCAGACAATCGCTTGTGTGCAGCTGAATGGGGCAGTTTTCTTTGACTTTTTTCACATGTATGGGGTCGACTAAGATATGAAATGTGATTGTTTACTTTAAAATGCCAAAATTCATAAGAAACAGTGGAAAGTCAAAAAAATATGAATTTTGATATGAAATATGATTTTTTTCATCAAAGTGCAAAAATTCATAAGAAACATGGAAAAAGTGATACTCCATGAAAAATCACTTAACAATGTCAACTTTGAAGATTTTTCATCGAACTGGTTAAGTTCCTGCCTCGGAGCAGTGTGCTCTCTGCATTGTGCTTCTCTGGCGCTGAAAATGCGATTCCGCAAGTCTCAGCGCTCTACGAGCAAGGGAAAGCGGTTTTTCAGACAATCGCTTGTGTGCAGCTGAATGGGGCAGTTTTCTTTGACTTTTTTCACATGTATGGGGTCGACTAAGATATGAAATGTGATTGTTTACTTTAAAATGCCAAAATTCATAAGAAACAGTGGAAAGTCAAAAAAATATGAAGTTTGATATGAAATATGATTTTTTTCATCAAAGTGCAAAAATTCATAAGAAACATGGAAAAAGTGATACTCCATGAAAAATCACTTAACAATGTCAACTTTGAAGATTTTTCATCGAACTGGTTAAGTTCCTGCCTCGGAGCAGTGTGCTCTCTGCATTGTGCTTCTCTGGCGCTGAAAATGCGATTCCGCAAGTCTCAGCGCTCTACGAGCAAGGGAAAGCGGTTTTTCAGACAATCGCTTGTGTGCAGCTGAATGGGGCAGTTTTCTTTGACTTTTTTCACATGTATGGGGTCGACTAAGATATGAAATGTGATTGTTTACTTTAAAATGCCAAAATTCATAAGAACGAGGGGAAAGTCAAAAAAATATGAATTTTGATATGAAATATGATTTTTTTCATCAAAGTGCAAAAATTCATAAGAAACATGGAAAAAGTGATACTCCATGATAATTCGCTTAACAAAGTCAACTTTCAAGATTTTTCATCGAACTGGCTCGTTTCCTGCCTCGGAGCAGTGTCCTCTCTGCATTGTGCTTCTCTGGCGCTGAAAATGCGATTCCGCAAGTCTCAGCGCTCTACGAGTAAGGGAAAGCGGTTTTTCAGACAATCGCTTGTGTCCAGCTGAATGGGGCAGTTTTCTTTGACTTTTTTCACATGTACGCGGTCGACTAAGATATGAATTGTGATTGTTTACTTTAAAATGCCAAAATTCATAAGAAACAGTGGAAAGTCAAAAAAATATGAATTTTGATATGAAATATGATTTTTTTCATCAAAGTGCAAAAATTCATAAGAACGAGTGGAAAGTCAAAAAAATATGAATTTTGATATGAAATATGATTTTTTTCATCAAAGTGCAAAAATTCATAAGAAACATGGAAAAAGTGATACTCCATGATAATTCGCTTAACAAAGTCAACTTTCAAGATTTTTCATCGAACTGGCTCGTTTCCTGCCTCGGAGCAGTGTCCTCTCTGCATTGTGCTTCTCTGGCGCTGAAAATGCGATTCCGCAAGTCTCAGCGCTCTACGAGCAAGGGAAAGCGGTTTTTCAGACAATCGCTTGTGTGCAGCTGAATGGGGCAGTTTTCTTTGACTTTTTTCACATGTATGGGGTCGACTAAGATATGAAATGTGATTGTTTACTTTAAAATGCCAAAATTCATAAGAAACAGTGGAAAGTCAAAAAAATATGAAGTTTGATATGAAATATGATTTTTTTCATCAAAGTGCAAAAATTCATAAGAAACATGGAAAAAGTGATACTCCATGAAAAATCACTTAACAATGTCAACTTTGAAGATTTTTCATCGAACTGGTTAAGTTCCTGCCTCGGAGCAGTGTGCTCTCTGCATTGTGCTTCTCTGGCGCTGAAAATGCGATTCCGCAAGTCTCAGCGCTCTACGAGCAAGGGAAAGCGGTTTTTCAGACAATCGCTTGTGTGCAGCTGAATGGGGCAGTTTTCTTTGACTTTTTTCACATGTATGGGGTCGACTAAGATATGAAATGTGATTGTTTACTTTAAAATGCCAAAATTCATAAGAAACAGTGGAAAGTCAAAAAAATATGAAGTTTGATATGAAATATGATTTTTTTCATCAAAGTGCAAAAATTCATAAGAAACATGGAAAAAGTGATACTCCATGAAAAATCACTTAACAATGTCAACTTTGAAGATTTTTCATCGAACTGGTTAAGTTCCTGCCTCGGAGCAGTGTGCTCTCTGCATTGTGCTTCTCTGGCGCTGAAAATGCGATTCCGCAAGTCTCAGCGCTCTACGAGCAAGGGAAAGCGGTTTTTCAGACAATCGCTTGTGTGCAGCTGAATGGGGCAGTTTTCTTTGACTTTTTTCACATGTATGGGGTCGACTAAGATATGAAATGTGATTGTTTACTTTAAAATGCCAAAATTCATAAGAAACAGTGGAAAGTCAAAAAAATATGAATTTTGATATGAAATATGATTTTTTTCATCAAAGTGCAAAAATTCATAAGAAACATGGAAAAAGTGATACTCCATGATAATTCGCTTAACAAAGTCAACTTTCAAGATTTTTCATCGAACTGGCTCGTTTCCTGCCTCGGAGCAGTGTCCTCTCTGCATTGTGCTTCTCTGGCGCTGAAAATGCGATTCCGCAAGTCTCAGCGCTCTACGAGCAAGGGAAAGCGGTTTTTCAGACAATCGCTTGTGTGCAGCTGAATGGGGCAGTTTTCTTTGACTTTTTTCACATGTATGGGGTCGACTAAGATATGAAATGTGATTGTTTACTTTAAAATGCCAAAATTCATAAGAAACAGTGGAAAGTCAAAAAAATATGAATTTTGATATGAAATATGATTTTTTTCATCAAAGTGCAAAAATTCATAAGAAACATGGAAAAAGTGATACTCCATGATAATTCGCTTAACAAAGTCAACTTTCAAGATTTTTCATCGAACTGGCTCGTTTCCTGCCTCGGAGCAGTGTCCTCTCTGCATTGTGCTTCTCTGGCGCTGAAAATGCGATTCCGCAAGTCTCAGCGCTCTACGAGCAAGGGAAAGCGGTTTTTCAGACAATCGCTTGTGTGCAGCTGAATGGGGCAGTTTTCTTTGACTTTTTTCACATGTATGGGGTCGACTAAGATATGAAATGTGATTGTTTACTTTAAAATGCCAAAATTCATAAGAAACAGTGGAAAGTCAAAAAAATATGAATTTTGATATGAAATATGATTTTTTTCATCAAAGTGCAAAAATTCATAAGAAACATGGAAAAAGTGATACTCCATGAAAAATCACTTAACAATGTCAACTTTGAAGATTTTTCATCGAACTGGTTAAGTTCCTGCCTCGGAGCAGTGTGCTCTCTGCATTGTGCTTCTCTGGCGCTGAAAATGCGATTCCGCAAGTCTCAGCGCTCTACGAGCAAGGGAAAGCGGTTTTTCAGACAATCGCTTGTGTGCAGCTGAATGGGGCAGTTTTCTTTGACTTTTTTCACATGTATGGGGTCGACTAAGATATGAAATGTGATTGTTTACTTTAAAATGCCAAAATTCATAAGAAACAATGGAAAGTCAAAAAAATATGAATTTTGATATGAAATATGATTTTTTTCATCAAAGTGCAAAAATTCATAAGAAACATGGAAAATGTGATACTCCATGATAATTCGCTTAACAATGTCAACTTTGGAGATTTTTCATCGAACTGGTTAAGTTCCTGCCTCGGAGCAGTGTGCTCTCTGCATTGTGCTTCTCTGGCGCTGAAAATGCGATTCCGCAAGTCTCAGCGCTCTACGAGCAAGGGAAAGCGGTTTTTCAGACAATCGCTTGTGTGCAGCTGAATGGGGCAGTTTTCTTTGACTTTTTTCACATGTATGGGGTCGACTAAGATATGAAATGTGATTGTTTACTTTAAAATGCCAAAATTCATAAGAAACAGTGGAAAGTCAAAAAAATATGAATTTTGATATGAAATATGATTTTTTTCATCAAAGTGCAAAAATTCATAAGAAACATGGAAAAAATAATACCCCATGGAAAATCACTTAACAATGTCCACTTTGAAGATTTTTCATCGAACTGGTTAAGTTTCCTGCCTCGGAGCAGTGTGCTCTCTGCATTGTGCTTCTCTGGCGCTGAAAATGCGATTCCGCAAGTCTCAGCGCTCTACGAGCAAGGGAAAGCGGTTTTTCAGACAATCGCTTGTGTGCAGCTGAATGGGGCAGTTTTCTTTGACTTTTTTCACATGTATGGGGTCGACTAAGATATGAAATGTGATTGTTTACTTTAAAATGCCAAAATTCATAAGAAACAGTGGAAAGTCAAAAAAATATGAATTTTGATATGAAATATGATTTTTTTCATCAAAGTGCAAAAATTCATAAGAAACATGGAAAAAGTGATACTCCATGATAATTCGCTTAACAAAGTCAACTTTCAAGATTTTTCATCGAACTGGCTCGTTTCCTGCCTCGGAGCAGTGTCCTCTCTGCATTGTGCTTCTCTGGCGCTGAAAATGCGATTCCGCAAGTCTCAGCGCTCTACGAGCAAGGGAAAGCGGTTTTTCAGACAATCGCTTGTGTGCAGCTGAATGGGGCAGTTTTCTTTGACTTTTTTCACATGTATGGGGTCGACTAAGATATGAAATGTGATTGTTTACTTTAAAATGCCAAAATTCATAAGAAACAGTGGAAAGTCAAAAAAATATGAATTT
Organism: Hemibagrus wyckioides; assembly: GCF_019097595.1. NCBI lineage: Eukaryota > Metazoa > Chordata > Actinopteri > Siluriformes > Bagridae > Hemibagrus > Hemibagrus wyckioides. The sequence goes on along the minus strand of NC_080717.1, from coordinate 12,810,670 downwards.
TGATATGAAATATGATTTTTTTCATCAAAGTGCAAAAATTCATAAGAAACATGGAAAAAGTGATACTCCATGAAAAATCACTTAACAATGTCAACTTTGAAGATTTTTCATCGAACTGGTTAAGTTCCTGCCTCGGAGCAGTGTGCTCTCTGCATTGTGCTTCTCTGGCGCTGAAAATGCGATTCCGCAAGTCTCAGCGCTCTACGAGCAAGGGAAAGCGGTTTTTCAGACAATCGCTTGTGTGCAGCTGAATGGGGCAGTTTTCTTTGACTTTTTTCACATGTATGGGGTCGACTAAGATATGAAATGTGATTGTTTACTTTAAAATGCCAAAATTCATAAGAAACAGTGGAAAGTCAAAAAAATATGAAGTTTGATATGAAATATGATTTTTTTCATCAAAGTGCAAAAATTCATAAGAAACATGGAAAAAGTGATACTCCATGAAAAATCACTTAACAATGTCAACTTTGAAGATTTTTCATCGAACTGGTTAAGTTCCTGCCTCGGAGCAGTGTGCTCTCTGCATTGTGCTTCTCTGGCGCTGAAAATGCGATTCCGCAAGTCTCAGCGCTCTACGAGCAAGGGAAAGCGGTTTTTCAGACAATCGCTTGTGTGCAGCTGAATGGGGCAGTTTTCTTTGACTTTTTTCACATGTATGGGGTCGACTAAGATATGAAATGTGATTGTTTACTTTAAAATGCCAAAATTCATAAGAAAGAGGGGAAAGTCAAAAAAATATGAATTTTGATATGAAATATGATTTTTTTCATCAAAGTGCAAAAATTCATAAGAAACATGGAAAAAGTGATACTCCATGATAATTCGCTTAACAAAGTCAACTTTCAAGATTTTTCATCGAACTGGCTCGTTTCCTGCCTCGGAGCAGTGTCCTCTCTGCATTGTGCTTCTCTGGCGCTGAAAATGCGATTCCGCAAGTCTCAGCGCTCTACGAGCAAGGGAAAGCGGTTTTTCAGACAATCGCTTGTGTGCAGCTGAATGGGGCAGTTTTCTTTGACTTTTTTCACATGTATGGGGTCGACTAAGATATGAAATGTGATTGTTTACTTTAAAATGCCAAAATTCATAAGAAACAGTGGAAAGTCAAAAAAATATGAATTTTGATATGAAATATGATTTTTTTCATCAAAGTGCAAAAATTCATAAGAAACATGGAAAAAGTGATACTCCATGATAATTCGCTTAACAAAGTCAACTTTCAAGATTTTTCATCGAACTGGCTCGTTTCCTGCCTCGGAGCAGTGTCCTCTCTGCATTGTGCTTCTCTGGCGCTGAAAATGCGATTCCGCAAGTCTCAGCGCTCTACGAGCAAGGGAAAGCGGTTTTTCAGACAATCGCTTGTGTGCAGCTGAATGGGGCAGTTTTCTTTGACTTTTTTCACATGTATGGGGTCGACTAAGATATGAAATGTGATTGTTTACTTTAAAATGCCAAAATTCATAAGAAACAGTGGAAAGTCAAAAAAATATGAATTTTGATATGAAATATGATTTTTTTCATCAAAGTGCAAAAATTCATAAGAAACATGGAAAAAGTGATACTCCATGAAAAATCACTTAACAATGTCAACTTTGAAGATTTTTCATCGAACTGGTTAAGTTCCTGCCTCGGAGCAGTGTGCTCTCTGCATTGTGCTTCTCTGGCGCTGAAAATGCGATTCCGCAAGTCTCAGCGCTCTACGAGCAAGGGAAAGCGGTTTTTCAGACAATCGCTTGTGTGCAGCTGAATGGGGCAGTTTTCTTTGACTTTTTTCACATGTATGGGGTCGACTAAGATATGAAATGTGATTGTTTACTTTAAAATGCCAAAATTCATAAGAAACAGTGGAAAGTCAAAAAAATATGAATTTTGATATGAAATATGATTTTTTTCATCAAAGTGCAAAAATTCATAAGAAACATGGAAAAAGTGATACTCCATGATAATTCGCTTAACAAAGTCAACTTTCAAGATTTTTCATCGAACTGGCTCGTTTCCTGCCTCGGAGCAGTGTCCTCTCTGCATTGTGCTTCTCTGGCGCTGAAAATGCGATTCCGCAAGTCTCAGCGCTCTACGAGCAAGGGAAAGCGGTTTTTCAGACAATCGCTTGTGTGCAGCTGAATGGGGCAGTTTTCTTTGACTTTTTTCACATGTATGGGGTCGACTAAGATATGAAATGTGATTGTTTACTTTAAAATGCCAAAATTCATAAGAAACAGTGGAAAGTCAAAAAAATATGAATTTTGATATGAAATATGATTTTTTTCATCAAAGTGCAAAAATTCATAAGAAACATGGAAAAAGTGATACTCCATGATAATTCGCTTAACAAAGTCAACTTTGAAGATTTTTCATCGAACTGGCTCGTTTCCTGCCTCGGAGCAGTGTCCTCTCTGCATTGTGCTTCTCTGGCGCTGAAAATGCGATTCCGCAAGTCTCAGCGCTCTACGAGCAAGGGAAAGCGGTTTTTCAGACAATCGCTTGTGTGCAGCTGAATGGGGCAGTTTTCTTTGACTTTTTTCACATGTATGGGGTCGACTAAGATATGAAATGTGATTGTTTACTTTAAAATGCCAAAATTCATAAGAAACAGTGGAAAGTCAAAAAAATATGAATTTTGATATGAAATATGATTTTTTTCATCAAAGTGCAAAAATTCATAAGAAACATGGAAAAAGTGATACTCCATGATAATTCGCTTAACAAAGTCAACTTTCAAGATTTTTCATCGAACTGGTTAAGTTCCTGCCTCGGAGCAGTGTCCTCTCTGCATTGTGCTTCTCTGGCGCTGAAAATGCGATTCCGCAAGTCTCAGCGCTCTACGAGCAAGGGAAAGCGGTTTTTCAGACAATCGCTTGTGTGCAGCTGAATGGGGCAGTTTTCTTTGACTTTTTTCACATGTATGGGGTCGACTAAGATATGAAATGTGATTGTTTACTTTAAAATGCCAAAATTCATAAGAAAAAGTGGAAAGTCAAAAAAATATGAATTTTGATATGAAATATGATTTTTTTCATCAAAGTGCAAAAATTCATAAGAAACATGGAAAAAGTGATACTCCATGATAATTCGCTTAACAAAGTCAACTTTCAAGATTTTTCATCGAACTGGCTCGTTTCCTGCCTCGGAGCAGTGTGCTCTCTGCATTGTGCTTCTCTGGCGCTGAAAATGCGATTCCGCAAGTCTCAGCGCTCTACGAGCAAGGGAAAGCGGTTTTTCAGACAATCGCTTGTGTGCAGCTGAATGGGGCAGTTTTCTTTGACTTTTTTCACATGTATGGGGTCGACTAAGATATGAAATGTGATTGTTTACTTTAAAATGCCAAAATTCATAAGAAACAGTGGAAAGTCAAAAAAATATGAATTTTGATATGAAATATGATTTTTTTCATCAAAGTGCAAAAATTCATAAGAAACATGGAAAAAGTGATACTCCATGAAAAATCACTTAACAATGTCAACTTTGAAGATTTTTCATCGAACTGGTTAAGTTCCTGCCTCGGAGCAGTGTGCTCTCTGCATTGTGCTTCTCTGGCGCTGAAAATGCGATTCCGCAAGTCTCAGCGCTCTACGAGCAAGGGAAAGCGGTTTTTCAGACAATCGCTTGTGTGCAGCTGAATGGGGCAGTTTTCTTTGACTTTTTTCACATGTATGGGGTCGACTAAGATATGAAATGTGATTGTTTACTTTAAAATGCCAAAATTCATAAGAAACAGTGGAAAGTCAAAAAAATATGAATTTTGATATGAAATATGATTTTTTTCATCAAAGTGCAAAAATTCATAAGAAACATGGAAAAAGTGATACTCCATGATAATTCGCTTAACAAAGTCAACTTTCAAGATTTTTCATCGAACTGGCTCGTTTCCTGCCTCGGAGCAGTGTCCTCTCTGCATTGTGCTTCTCTGGCGCTGAAAATGCGATTCCGCAAGTCTCAGCGCTCTACGAGCAAGGGAAAGCGGTTTTTCAGACAATCGCTTGTGTGCAGCTGAATGGGGCAGTTTTCTTTGACTTTTTTCACATGTATGGGGTCGACTAAGATATGAAATGTGATTGTTTACTTTAAAATGCCAAAATTCATAAGAAACAGTGGAAAGTCAAAAAAATATGAATTTTGATATGAAATATGATTTTTTTCATCAAAGTGCAAAAATTCATAAGAAACATGGAAAAAGTGATACTCCATGAAAAATCACTTAACAATGTCAACTTTGAAGATTTTTCATCGAACTGGTTAAGTTCCTGCCTCGGAGCAGTGTGCTCTCTGCATTGTGCTTCTCTGGCGCTGAAAATGCGATTCCGCAAGTCTCAGCGCTCTACGAGCAAGGGAAAGCGGTTTTTCAGACAATCGCTTGTGTGCAGCTGAATGGGGCAGTTTTCTTTGACTTTTTTCACATGTATGGGGTCGACTAAGATATGAAATGTGATTGTTTACTTTAAAATGCCAAAATTCATAAGAAACAGTGGAAAGTCAAAAAAATATGAATTTTGATATGAAATATGATTTTTTTCATCAAAGTGCAAAAATTCATAAGAAACATGGAAAAAGTGATACTCCATGAAAAATCACTTAACAATGTCAACTTTGAAGATTTTTCATCGAACTGGTTAAGTTCCTGCCTCGGAGCAGTGTGCTCTCTGCATTGTGCTTCTCTGGCGCTGAAAATGCGATTCCGCAAGTCTCAGCGCTCTACGAGCAAGGGAAAGCGGTTTTTCAGACAATCGCTTGTGTGCAGCTGAATGGGGCAGTTTTCTTTGACTTTTTTCACATGTATGGGGTCGACTAAGATATGAAATGTGATTGTTTACTTTAAAATGCCAAAATTCATAAGAAACAGTGGAAAGTCAAAAAAATATGAATTTTGATATGAAATATGATTTTTTTCATCAAAGTGCAAAAATTCATAAGAAACATGGAAAAAGTGATACTCCATGATAATTCGCTTAACAAAGTCAACTTTCAAGATTTTTCATCGAACTGGCTCGTTTCCTGCCTCGGAGCAGTGTCCTCTCTGCATTGTGCTTCTCTGGCGCTGAAAATGCGATTCCGCAAGTCTCAGCGCTCTACGAGCAAGGGAAAGCGGTTTTTCAGACAATCGCTTGTGTGCAGCTGAATGGGGCAGTTTTCTTTGACTTTTTTCACATGTATGGGGTCGACTAAGATATGAAATGTGATTGTTTACTTTAAAATGCCAAAATTCATAAGAAACAGTGGAAAGTCAAAAAAATATGAATTTTGATATGAAATATGATTTTTTTCATCAAAGTGCAAAAATTCATAAGAAACATGGAAAAAGTGATACTCCATGAAAAATCACTTAACAATGTCAACTTTGAAGATTTTTCATCGAACTGGTTAAGTTCCTGCCTCGGAGCAGTGTGCTCTCTGCATTGTGCTTCTCTGGCGCTGAAAATGCGATTCCGCAAGTCTCAGCGCTCTACGAGCAAGGGAAAGCGGTTTTTCAGACAATCGCTTGTGTGCAGCTGAATGGGGCAGTTTTCTTTGACTTTTTTCACATGTATGGGGTCGACTAAGATATGAAATGTGATTGTTTACTTTAAAATGCCAAAATTCATAAGAAACAGTGGAAAGTCAAAAAAATATGAATTTTGATATGAAATATGATTTTTTTCATCAAAGTGCAAAAATTCATAAGAAACATGGAAAAAGTGATACTCCATGAAAAATCACTTAACAATGTCAACTTTGAAGATTTTTCATCGAACTGGTTAAGTTCCTGCCTCGGAGCAGTGTGCTCTCTGCATTGTGCTTCTCTGGCGCTGAAAATGCGATTCCGCAAGTCTCAGCGCTCTACGAGCAAGGGAAAGCGGTTTTTCAGACAATCGCTTGTGTGCAGCTGAATGGGGCAGTTTTCTTTGACTTTTTTCACATGTATGGGGTCGACTAAGATATGAAATGTGATTGTTTACTTTAAAATGCCAAAATTCATAAGAAACAGTGGAAAGTCAAAAAAATATGAATTTTGATATGAAATATGATTTTTTTCATCAAAGTGCAAAAATTCATAAGAAACATGGAAAAAGTGATACTCCATGATAATTCGCTTAACAAAGTCAACTTTCAAGATTTTTCATCGAACTGGCTCGTTTCCTGCCTCGGAGCAGTGTCCTCTCTGCATTGTGCTTCTCTGGCGCTGAAAATGCGATTCCGCAAGTCTCAGCGCTCTACGAGCAAGGGAAAGCGGTTTTTCAGACAATCGCTTGTGTGCAGCTGAATGGGGCAGTTTTCTTTGACTTTTTTCACATGTATGGGGTCGACTAAGATATGAAATGTGATTGTTTACTTTAAAATGCCAAAATTCATAAGAAAAAGTGGAAAGTCAAAAAAATATGAATTTTGATATGAAATATGATTTTTTTCATCAAAGTGCAAAAATTCATAAGAAACATGGAAAAAGTGATACTCCATGATAATTCGCTTAACAATGTCAACTTTGAAGATTTTTCATCGAACTGGTTAAGTTCCTGCCTCGGAGCAGTGTCCTCTCTGCATTGTGCTTCTCTGGCGCTGAAAATGCGATTCCGCAAGTCTCAGCGCTCTACGAGCAAGGGAAAGCGGTTTTTCAGACAATCGCTTGTGTGCAGCTGAATGGGGCAGTTTTCTTTGACTTTTTTCACATGTATGGGGTCGACTAAGATATGAAATGTGATTGTTTACTTTAAAATGCCAAAATTCATAAGAAACAGTGGAAAGTCAAAAAAATATGAATTTTGATATGAAATATGATTTTTTTTCATCAAAGTGCAAAAATTCATAAGAAACATGGAAAAAGTGATACTCCATGAAAAATCACTTAACAATGTCAACTTTGAAGATTTTTCATCGAACTGGTTAAGTTCCTGCCTCGGAGCAGTGTGCTCTCTGCATTGTGCTTCTCTGGCGCTGAAAATGCGATTCCGCAAGTCTCAGCGCTCTACGAGCAAGGGAAAGCGGTTTTTCAGACAATCGCTTGTGTGCAGCTGAATGGGGCAGTTTTCTTTGACTTTTTTCACATGTATGGGGTCGACTAAGATATGAAATGTGATTGTTTACTTTAAAATGCCAAAATTCATAAGAAACAGTGGAAAGTCAAAAAAATATGAATTTTGATATGAAATATGATTTTTTTCATCAAAGTGCAAAAATTCATAAGAAACATGGAAAAAGTGATACTCCATGAAAAATCACTTAACAATGTCAACTTTGAAGATTTTTCATCGAACTGGTTAAGTTCCTGCCTCGGAGCAGTGTGCTCTCTGCATTGTGCTTCTCTGGCGCTGAAAATGCGATTCCGCAAGTCTCAGCGCTCTACGAGCAAGGGAAAGCGGTTTTTCAGACAATCGCTTGTGTGCAGCTGAATGGGGCAGTTTTCTTTGACTTTTTTCACATGTATGGGGTCGACTAAGATATGAAATGTGATTGTTTACTTTAAAATGCCAAAATTCATAAGAAACAGTGGAAAGTCAAAAAAATATGAATTTTGATATGAAATATGATTTTTTTCATCAAAGTGCAAAAATTCATAAGAAACATGGAAAAAGTGATACTCCATGAAAAATCACTTAACAATGTCAACTTTGAAGATTTTTCATCGAACTGGTTAAGTTCCTGCCTCGGAGCAGTGTGCTCTCTGCATTGTGCTTCTCTGGCGCTGAAAATGCGATTCCGCAAGTCTCAGCGCTCTACGAGCAAGGGAAAGCGGTTTTTCAGACAATCGCTTGTGTGCAGCTGAATGGGGCAGTTTTCTTTGACTTTTTTCACATGTATGGGGTCGACTAAGATATGAAATGTGATTGTTTACTTTAAAATGCCAAAATTCATAAGAAACGAGTGGAAAGTCAAAAAAATATGAATTTTGATATGAAATATGATTTTTTTCATCAAAGTGCAAAAATTCATAAGAAACATGGAAAAAGTGATACTCCATGATAATTCGCTTAACAAAGTCAACTTTCAAGATTTTTCATCGAACTGGCTCGTTTCCTGCCTCGGAGCAGTGTCCTCTCTGCATTGTGCTTCTCTGGCGCTGAAAATGCGATTCCGCAAGTCTCAGCGCTCTACGAGCAAGGGAAAGCGGTTTTTCAGACAATCGCTTGTGTGCAGCTGAATGGGGCAGTTTTCTTTGACTTTTTTCACATGTATGGGGTCGACTAAGATATGAAATGTGATTGTTTACTTTAAAATGCCAAAATTCATAAGAAACAGTGGAAAGTCAAAAAAATATGAATTTTGATATGAAATATGATTTTTTTCATCAAAGTGCAAAAATTCATAAGAAACATGGAAAAAGTGATACTCCATGAAAAATCACTTAACAATGTCAACTTTGAAGATTTTTCATCGAACTGGTGAAGTTCCTGCCTCGGAGCAGTGTCCTCTCTGCATTGTGCTTCTCTGGCGCTGAAAATGCGATTCCGCAAGTCTCAGCGCTCTACGAGCAAGGGAAAGCGGTTTTTCAGACAATCGCTTGTGTGCAGCTGAATGGGGCAGTTTTCTTTGACTTTTTTCACATGTATGGGGTCGACTAAGATATGAAATGTGATTGTTTACTTTAAAATGCCAAAATTCATAAGAAACAGTGGAAAGTCAAAAAAATATGAATTTTGATATGAAATATGATTTTTTTCATCAAAGTGCAAAAATTCATAAGAAACATGGAAAAAGTGATACTCCATGAAAAATCACTTAACAATGTCAACTTTGAAGATTTTTCATCGAACTGGTTAAGTTCCTGCCTCGGAGCAGTGTGCTCTCTGCATTGTGCTTCTCTGGCGCTGAAAATGCGATTCCGCAAGTCTCAGCGCTCTACGAGCAAGGGAAAGCGGTTTTTCAGACAATCGCTTGTGTGCAGCTGAATGGGGCAGTTTTCTTTGACTTTTTTCACATGTATGGGGTCGACTAAGATATGAAATGTGATTGTTTACTTTAAAATGCCAAAATTCATAAGAAAAGTGGAAAGTCAAAAAAATATGAAGTTTGATATGAAATATGATTTTTTTCATCAAAGTGCAAAAATTCATAAGAAACATGGAAAAAGTGATACTCCATGAAAAATCACTTAACAATGTCAACTTTGAAGATTTTTCATCGAACTGGTTAAGTTCCTGCCTCGGAGCAGTGTGCTCTCTGCATTGTGCTTCTCTGGCGCTGAAAATGCGATTCCGCAAGTCTCAGCGCTCTACGAGCAAGGGAAAGCGGTTTTTCAGACAATCGCTTGTGTGCAGCTGAATGGGGCAGTTTTCTTTGACTTTTTTCACATGTATGGGGTCGACTAAGATATGAAATGTGATTGTTTACTTTAAAATGCCAAAATTCATAAGAAACAGTGGAAAGTCAAAAAAATATGAATTTTGATATGAAATATGATTTTTTTCATCAAAGTGCAAAAATTCATAAGAAACATGGAAAAAGTGATACTCCATGAAAAATCACTTAACAATGTCAACTTTGAAGATTTTTCATCGAACTGGTTAAGTTCCTGCCTCGGAGCAGTGTGCTCTCTGCATTGTGCTTCTCTGGCGCTGAAAATGCGATTCCGCAAGTCTCAGCGCTCTACGAGCAAGGGAAAGCGGTTTTTCAGACAATCGCTTGTGTGCAGCTGAATGGGGCAGTTTTCTTTGACTTTTTTCACATGTATGGGGTCGACTAAGATATGAAATGTGATTGTTTACTTTAAAATGCCAAAATTCATAAGAAAAAGTGGAAAGTCAAAAAAATATGAATTTTGATATGAAATATGATTTTTTTCATCAAAGTGCAAAAATTCATAAGAAACATGGAAAAAGTGATACTCCATGAAAAATCACTTAACAATGTCAACTTTGAAGATTTTTCATCGAACTGGTTAAGTTCCTGCCTCGGAGCAGTGTGCTCTCTGCATTGTGCTTCTCTGGCGCTGAAAATGCGATTCCGCAAGTCTCAGCGCTCTACGAGCAAGGGAAAGCGGTTTTTCAGACAATCGCTTGTGTGCAGCTGAATGGGGCAGTTTTCTTTGACTTTTTTCACATGTATGGGGTCGACTAAGATATGAAATGTGATTGTTTACTTTAAAATGCCAAAATTCATAAGAAAAAGTGGAAAGTCAAAAAAATATGAATTTTGATATGAAATATGATTTTTTTCATCAAAGTGCAAAAATTCATAAGAAACATGGAAAAAGTGATACTCCATGAAAAATCACTTAACAATGTCAACTTTGAAGATTTTTCATCGAACTGGTTAAGTTCCTGCCTCGGAGCAGTGTGCTCTCTGCATTGTGCTTCTCTGGCGCTGAAAATGCGATTCCGCAAGTCTCAGCGCTCTACGAGCAAGGGAAAGCGGTTTTTCAGACAATCGCTTGTGTGCAGCTGAATGGGGCAGTTTTCTTTGACTTTTTTCACATGTATGGGGTCGACTAAGATATGAAATGTGATTGTTTACTTTAAAATGCCAAAATTCATAAGAAAAAGTGGAAAGTCAAAAAAATATGAATTTTGATATGAAATATGATTTTTTTCATCAAAGTGCAAAAATTCATAAGAAACATGGAAAAAGTGATACTCCATGAAAAATCACTTAACAATGTCAACTTTGAAGATTTTTCATCGAACTGGTTAAGTTCCTGCCTCGGAGCAGTGTGCTCTCTGCATTGTGCTTCTCTGGCGCTGAAAATGCGATTCCGCAAGTCTCAGCGCTCTACGAGCAAGGGAAAGCGGTTTTTCAGACAATCGCTTGTGTGCAGCTGAATGGGGCAGTTTTCTTTGACTTTTTTCACATGTATGGGGTCGACTAAGATATGAAATGTGATTGTTTATTTTAAAATGCCAAATTCTTAAGAAACAGTGGAAAGTCAAAAAAAATATGAATTTTGATATGAAATATGATTTTTTTCATCAAAGTGCAAAAATTCATAAGAAACATGGAAAAAGTGATACTCCATGAAAATTCGCTTAACAAAGTCAACTTTCAAGATTTTTCATCGAACTGGCTCGTTTCCTGCCTCGGAGCAGTGTCCTCTCTGCATTGTGCTTCTCTGGCGCTGAAAATGCGATTCCGCAAGTCTCAGCGCTCTACGAGCAAGGGAAAGCGGTTTTTCAGACAATCGCTTGTGTGCAGCTGAATGGGGCAGTTTTCTTTGACTTTTTTCACATGTATGGGGTCGACTAAGATATGAAATGTGATTGTTTACTTTAAAATGCCAAAATTCATTAGATAAAGTGGAAAGTCAAAAAAATATGAAGTTTGATATGAAATATGATTTTTTTCATCAAAGTGCAAAAATTCATAAGAAACATGGAAAAAGTGATACTCCATGAAAAATCACTTAACAATGTCAACTTTGAAGATTTTTCATCGATCTGGTTAAGTTCCTGCCTCGGAGCAGTGTGCTCTCTGCATTGTGCTTCTCTGGCGCTGAAAATGCGATTCCGCAAGTCTCAGCGCTCTACGAGCAAGGGAAAGCGGTTTTTCAGACAATCGCTTGTGTGCAGCTGAATGGGGCAGTTTTCTTTGACTTTTTTCACATGTATGGGGTCGACTAAGATATGAAATGTGATTGTTTACTTTAAAATGCCAAAATTCATAAGAAAAAGTGGAAAGTCAAAAAAATATGAATTTTGATATGAAATATGATTTTTTTCATCAAAGTGCAAAAATTCATAAGAAACATGGAAAAAGTGATACTCCATGAAAAATCACTTAACAATGTCAACTTTGAAGATTTTTCATCGAACTGGTTAAGTTCCTGCCTCGGAGCAGTGTGCTCTCTGCATTGTGCTTCTCTGGCGCTGAAAATGCGATTCCGCAAGTCTCAGCGCTCTACGAGCAAGGGAAAGCGGTTTTTCAGACAATCGCTTGTGTGCAGCTGAATGGGGCAGTTTTCTTTGACTTTTTTCACATGTATGGGGTCGACTAAGATATGAAATGTGATTGTTTACTTTAAAATGCCAAAATTCATAAGAAAAAGTGGAAAGTCAAAAAAATATGAATTTTGATATGAAATATGATTTTTTTCATCAAAGTGCAAAAATTCATAAGAAACATGGAAAAAGTGATACTCCATGAAAAATCACTTAACAAAGTCAACTTTGAAGATTTTTCATCGAACTGGTTAAGTTCCTGCCTCGGAGCAGTGTGCTCTCTGCATTGTGCTTCTCTGGCGCTGAAAATGCGATTCCGCAAGTCTCAGCGCTCTACGAGCAAGGGAAAGCGGTTTTTCAGACAATCGCTTGTGTGCAGCTGAATGGGGCAGTTTTCTTTGACTTTTTTCACATGTATGGTGTCGACTAAGATATGAAATGTGATTGTTTACTTTAAAATGCCAAAATTCATAAGAAACAATGGAAAGTCAAAAAAATATGAATTTTGATATGAAATATGATTTTTTTCATCAAAGTGCAAAAATTCATAACAAACATGGAAAAAGTGATACTCCATGATAATTCGCTTAACAAAGTCAACTTTCAAGATTTTTCATCGAACTGGCTCGTTTCCTGCCTCGGAGCAGTGTCCTCTCTGCATTGTGCTTCTCCGGCGCTGAAAATGCGATTCCGCAAGTCTCAGCGCTCTACGAGCAAGGGAAAGCGGTTTTTCAGACAATCGCTTGTGTGCAGCTGAATGGGGCAGTTTTCTTTGACTTTTTTCACATGTATGGGGTCGACTAAGATATGAAATGTGATTGTTTACTTTAAAATGCCAAAATTCATAAGAAAAAGTGGAAAGTCAAAAACATATGAATTTTGATATGAAATATGATTTTTTTCATCAAAGTGCAAAAATTCATAAGAAACATGGAAAAAGTGATACTCCATGAAAAATCACTTAACAATGTCAACTTTGAAGATTTTTCATCGAACTGGTTAAGGTCCTTCCTCGGAGCAGTGTGCTCTCTGCATTGTGCTTCTCTGGCGCTGAAAATGCGATTCCGCAAGTCTCAGCGCTCTACGAGCAAGGGAAAGCGGTTTTTCAGACAATCGCTTGTGTGCAGCTGAATGGGGCAGTTTTCTTTGACTTTTTTCACATGTATGGGGTCGACTAAGATATGAAATGTGATTGTTCACTTTAAAATGCCAAAATTCATAAGAAAAAGTGGAAAGTCAAAAAAATATGAATTTTGATATGAAATATGATTTTTTTCATCAAAGTGCAAAAATTCATAAGAAACATGGAAAAAGTGATACTCCATGATAATTCGCTTAACAAAGTCAACTTTCAAGATTTTTCATCGAACTGGCTCGTTTCCTGCCTCGGAGCAGTGTCCTCTCTGCATTGTGCTTCTCTGGCGCTGAAAATGCGATTCCGCAAGTCTCAGCGCTCTACGAGCAAGGGAAAGCGGTTTTTCAGACAATCGCTTGTGTGCAGCTGAATGGGGCAGTTTTCTTTGACTTTTTTCACATGTATGGGGTCGACTAAGATATGAAATGTGATTGTTTACTTTAAAATGCCAAAATTCATAAGAAAAAGTGGAAAGTCAAAAAAATATGAATTTTGATATGAAATATGATTATTTTCATCAAAGTGCAAAAATTCATAAGAAACATGGAAAAAGTGATACTCCATGAAAAATCACTTAACAATGTCAACTTTGAAGATTTTTCATCGAACTGGTTAAGTTCCTGCCTCGGAGCAGTGTGCTCTCTGCATTGTGCTTCTCTGGCGCTGAAAATGCGATTCCGCAAGTCTCAGCGCTCTACGAGCAAGGGAAAGCGGTTTTTCAGACAATCGCTTGTGTGCAGCTGAATGGGGCAGTTTTCTTTGACTTTTTTCACATGTATGGGGTCGACTAAGATATGAAATGTGATTGTTTATTTTAAAATGCCAAATTCTTAAGAAACAGTGGAAAGTCAAAAAAAATATGAATTTTGATATGAAATATGATTTTTTTCATCAAAGTGCAAAAATTCATAAGAAACATGGAAAAAGTGATACTCCATGAAAAATCACTTAACAATGTCAACTTTGAAAATTTTCATCGAACTGGTTAAGTTCCTGCCTCGGAGCAGTGTTCTCTCTGCATTGTGCTTCTCTGGCGCTGAAAATGCGATTCCGCAAGTCTCAGCGCTCTACGAGCAAGGGAAAGCGGTTTTTCAGACAATCGCTTGTGTGCAGCTGAATGGGGCAGTTTTCTTTGACTTTTTTCACATGTATGGGGTCGACTAAGATATGAAGTGTGATTGTTTACTTTAAAATGCCAAAATTCATAAGAAACAATGGAAAGTCAAAAAAATATGAATTTTGATATGAAATATGATTTTTTTCATCAAAGTGCAAAAATTCATAAGAAACATGGAAAAAGTGATACTCCATGAAAAATCACTTAACAATGTCAACTTTGAAGATTTTTCATCGAACTGGTTAAGTTCCTGCCTCGGAGCAGTGTCCTCTCTGCATTGTGCTTCTCTGGCGCTGAAAATGCGATTCCGCAAGTCTCAGCGCTCTACGAGCAAGGGAAAGCGGTTTTTCAGACAATCGCTTGTGTGCAGCTGAATGGGGCAGTTTTCTTTGACTTTTTTCACATGTATGGTGTCGACTAAGATATGAAATGTGATTGTTTACTTTAAAATACCAAAATTCATAAGAAACAGTGGAAAGTCAAAAAAATATGAATTTTGATATGAAATATGATTTTTTTCATCAATGTGCAACAATTCATCAGAAACATGGAAAAAGTGATACTGCATGATAATTCGCTTAACAAAGTCAACTTTCAAGATTTTTCATCGAACTGGCTCGTTTCCTGCCTCGGAGCAGTGTCCTCTCTGCATTGTGCTTCTCCGGCGCTGAAAATGCGATTCCGCAAGTCTCAGCGCTCTACGAGCAAGGGAAAGCGGTTTTTCAGACAATCGCTTGTGTGCAGCTGAATGGGGCAGTTTTCTTTGACTTTTTTCACATGTATGGGGTCGACTAAGATATGAAATGTGATTGTTTACTTTAAAATGCCAAAATTCATAAGAAAAAGTGGAAAGTCAAAAACATATGAATTTTGATATGAAATATGATTTTTTTCATCAAAGTGCAAAAATTCATAAGAAACATGGAAAAAGTGATACTCCATGAAAAATCACTTAACAATGTCAACTTTGAAGATTTTTCATCGAACTGGTTAAGTTCCTGCCTCGGAGCAGTATGCTCTCTGCATTGGGCTTCTCTGGCGCTGAAAATGCGATTCCGCAAGTCTCAGCGCTCTACGAGCAAGGGAAAGCGGTTTTTCAGACAATCGCTTGTGTGCAGCTGAATGGGGCAGTTTTCTTTGACTTTTTTCACATGTATGGGGTCGACTAAGATATGAAATGTGATTGTTTACTTTAAAATGCCAAAATTCATAAGATAAAGTGGAAAGTCAAAAAAATATGAAGTTTGATATGAAATATGATTTTTTTTCATCAAAGTGCAAAAATTCATAAGAAACATGGAAAAAGTGATTTTCCATGAAAAATCACTTAACAATGTCAACTTTGAAGATTTTTCATCGATCTGGTTAAGTTCCTGCCTCGGAGCAGTGTGCTCTCTGCATTGTGCTTCTCTGGCGCTGAAAATGCGATTCCGCAAGTCTCAGCGCTCTACGAGCAAGGGAAAGCGGTTTTTCAGACAATCGCTTGTGTGCAGCTGAATGGGGCAGTTTTCTTTGACTTTTTTCACATGTATGGGGTCGACTAAGATATGAAGTGTGATTGTTTACTTTAAAATGCCAAAATTCATAAGAAAAAGTGGAAAGTCAAAAAAATATGAATTTTGATATGAAATATGATTATTTTCATCAAAGTGCAAAAATTCATAAGAAACATGGAAAAAGTGATACTCCATGAAAAATCACTTAACAATGTCAACTTTGAAGATTTTTCATCGAACTGGTTAAGTTCCTGCCTCGGAGCAGTGTGCTCTCTGCATTGTGCTTCTCTGGCGCTGAAAATGCGATTCCGCAAGTCTCAGCGCTCTACGAGCAAGGGAAAGCGGTTTTTCAGACAATCGCTTGTGTGCAGCTGAATGGGGCAGTTTTCTTTGACTTTTTTCACATGTATGGGGTCGACTAAGATATGAAATGTGATTGTTTACTTTAAAATGCCAAAATTCATAAGAAAAAGTGGAAAGTCAAAAACATATGAATTTTGATATGAAATATGATTTTTTTCATCAAAGTGCAAAAATTCATAAGAAACATGGAAAAAGTGATACTCCATGAAAAATCACTTAACAATGTCAACTTTGAAGATTTTTCATCGAACTGGTTAAGTTCCTTCCTCGGAGCAGTGTGCTCTCTGCATTGTGCTTCTCTGGCGCTGAAAATGCGATTCCGCAAGTCTCAGCGCTCTACGAGCAAGGGAAAGCGGTTTTTCAGACAATCGCTTGTGTGCAGCTGAATGGGGCAGTTTTCTTTGACTTTTTTCACATGTATGGGGTCGACTAAGATATGAAATGTGATTGTTCACTTTAAAATGCCAAAATTCATAAGAAAAAGTGGAAAGTCAAAAAAATATGAATTTTGATATGAAATATGATTTTTTTCATCAAAGTGCAAAAATTCATAAGAAACATGGAAAAAGTGATACTCCATGATAATTCGCTTAACAAAGTCAACTTTCAAGATTTTTCATCGAACTGGCTCGTTTCCTGCCTCGGAGCAGTGTCCTCTCTGCATTGTGCTTCTCTGGCGCTGAAAATGCGATTCCGCAAGTCTCAGCGCTCTACGAGCAAGGGAAAGCGGTTTTTCAGACAATCGCTTGTGTGCAGCTGAATGGGGCAGTTTTCTTTGACTTTTTTCACATGTATGGGGTCGACTAAGATATGAAATGTGATTGTTTACTTTAAAATGCCAAAATTCATAAGAAAAAGTGGAAAGTCAAAAAAATATGAATTTTGATATGAAATATGATTATTTTCATCAAAGTGCAAAAATTCATAAGAAACATGGAAAAAGTGATACTCCATGAAAAATCACTTAACAATGTCAACTTTGAAGATTTTTTCATCGAACTGGTTAAGTTCCTGCCTCGGAGCAGTGTGCTCTCTGCATTGTGCTTCTCTGGCGCTGAAAATGCGATTCCGCAAGTCTCAGCGCTCTACGAGCAAGGGAAAGCGGTTTTTCAGACAATCGCTTGTGTGCAGCTGAATGGGGCAGTTTTCTTTGACTTTTTTCACATGTATGGGGTCGACTAAGATATGAAATGTGATTGTTTATTTTAAAATGCCAAAATTCTTAAGAAACAGGGGAAAGCCAAAAAAATATGAATTTTGATATGAAATATGATTTTTTTCATCAAAGTGCAAAAATTCATAAGAAACATGGAAAAAGTGATACTCCATGAAAAATCACTTAACAATGTCAACTTTGAAGATTTTTCATCGAACTGGTTAAGTTCCTGCCTCGGAGCAGTGTGCTCTCTGCATTGTGCTTCTCTGGCGCTGAAAATGCGATTCCGCAAGTCTCAGCGCTCTACGAGCAAGGGAAAGCGGTTTTTCAGACAATCGCTTGTGTGCAGCTGAATGGGGCAGTTTTCTTTGACTTTTTTCACATGTATGGGGTCGACTAAGATATGAAGTGTGATTGTTTACTTTAAAATGCCAAAATTCATAAGAAACAATGGAAAGTCAAAAAAATATGAATTTTGATATGAAATATGATTTTTTTCATCAAAGTGCAAAAATTCATAAGAAACATGGAAAAAGTGATACTCCATGAAAAATCACTTAACAATGTCAACTTTGAAGATTTTTCATCGAACTGGTTAAGTTCCTGCCTCGGAGCAGTGTCCTCTCTGCATTGTGCTTCTCTGGCGCTGAAAATGCGATTCCGCAAGTCTCAGCGCTCTACGAGCAAGGGAAAGCGGTTTTTCAGACAATCGCTTGTGTGCAGCTGAATGGGGCAGTTTTCTTTGACTTTTTTCACATGTATGGTGTCGACTAAGATATGAAATGTGATTGTTTACTTTAAAATACCAAAATTCATAAGAAACAGTGGAAAGTCAAAAAAATATGAATTTTGATATGAAATATGATTTTTTTCATCAATGTGCAACAATTCATCAGAAACATGGAAAAAGTGATACTGCATGATAATTCGCTTAACAAAGTCAACTTTCAAGATTTTTCATCGAACTGGCTCGTTTCCTGCCTCGGAGCAGTGTCCTCTCTGCATTGTGCTTCTCCGGCGCTGAAAATGCGATTCCGCAAGTCTCAGCGCTCTACGAGCAAGGGAAAGCGGTTTTTCAGACAATCGCTTGTGTGCAGCTGAATGGGGCAGTTTTCTTTGACTTTTTTCACATGTATGGGGTCGACTAAGATATGAAATGTGATTGTTTACTTTAAAATGCCAAAATTCATAAGAAAAAGTGGAAAGTCAAAAACATATGAATTTTGATATGAAATATGATTTTTTTCATCAAAGTGCAAAAATTCATAAGAAACATGGAAAAAGTGATACTCCATGAAAAATCACTTAACAATGTCAACTTTGAAGATTTTTCATCGAACTGGTTAAGTTCCTTCCTCGGAGCAGTGTGCTCTCTGCATTGTGCTTCTCTGGCGCTGAAAATGCGATTCCGCAAGTCTCAGCGCTCTACGAGCAAGGGAAAGCGGTTTTTCAGACAATCGCTTGTGTGCAGCTGAATGGGGCAGTTTTCTTTGACTTTTTTCACATGTATGGGGTCGACTAAGATATGAAATGTGATTGTTCACTTTAAAATGCCAAAATTCATAAGAAAAAGTGGAAAGTCAAAAAATATGAATTTTGATATGAAATATGATTTTTTTCATCAAAGTGCAAAAATTCATAAGAAACATGGAAAAAGTGATACTCCATGATAATTCGCTTAACAAAGTCAACTTTCAAGATTTTTCATCGAACTGGCTCGTTTCCTGCCTCGGAGCAGTGTCCTCTCTGCATTGTGCTTCTCTGGCGCTGAAAATGCGATTCCGCAAGTCTCAGCGCTCTACGAGCAAGGGAAAGCGGTTTTTCAGACAATCGCTTGTGTGCAGCTGAATGGGGCAGTTTTCTTTGACTTTTTTCACATGTATGGGGTCGACTAAGATATGAAATGTGATTGTTTACTTTAAAATGAAAAAAATTCATAAGAAACAGTGGAATGTCAAAAAAATATGAATTTTGATATGAAATATGATTATTTTCATCAAAGTGCAAAAATTCATAAGAAACATGGAAAAAGTGATACTCCATGAAAAATCACTTAACAATGTCAACTTTGAAGATTTTTCATCGAACTGGTTAAGTTCCTGCCTCGGAGCAGTGTGCTCTCTGCATTGTGCTTCTCTGGCGCTGAAAATGCGATTCCGCAAGTCTCAGCGCTCTACGAGCAAGGGAAAGCGGTTTTTCAGACAATCGCTTGTGTGCAGCTGAATGGGGCAGTTTTCTTTGACTTTTTTCACATGTATGGGGTCGACTAAGATATGAAATGTGATTATTTTAAAATGCCAAATTCTTAAGAAACAGTGGAAAGTCAAAAAAAATATGAATTTTGATATGAAATATGATTTTTTTCATCAAAGTGCAAAAATTCATAAGAAACATGGAAAAAGTGATACTCCATGAAAAATCACTTAACAATGTCAACTTTGAAGATTTTTCATCGAACTGGTTAAGTTCCTGCCTCGGAGCAGTGTGCTCTCTGCATTGTGCTTCTCTGGCGCTGAAAATGCGATTCCGCAAGTCTCAGCGCTCTACGAGCAAGGGAAAGCGGTTTTTCAGACAATCGCTTGTGTGCAGCTGAATGGGGCAGTTTTCTTTGACTTTTTTCACATGTATGGGGTCGACTAAGATATGAAGTGTGATTGTTTACTTTAAAATGCCAAAATTCATAAGAAACAATGGAAAGTCAAAAAAATATGAATTTTGATATGAAATATGATTTTTTTCATCAAAGTGCAAAAATTCATAAGAAACATGGAAAAAGTGATACTCCATGAAAAATCACTTAACAATGTCAACTTTGAAGATTTTTCATCGAACTGGTTAAGTTCCTGCCTCGGAGCAGTGTCCTCTCTGCATTGTGCTTCTCTGGCGCTGAAAATGCGATTCCGCAAGTCTCAGCGCTCTACGAGCAAGGGAAAGCGGTTTTTCAGACAATCGCTTGTGTGCAGCTGAATGGGGCAGTTTTCTTTGACTTTTTTCACATGTATGGTGTCGACTAAGATATGAAATGTGATTGTTTACTTTAAAATACCAAAATTCATAAGAAACAGTGGAAAGTCAAAAAAATATGAATTTTGATATGAAATATGATTTTTTTCATCAATGTGCAACAATTCATCAGAAACATGGAAAAAGTGATACTGCATGATAATTCGCTTAACAAAGTCAACTTTCAAGATTTTTCATCGAACTGGCTCGTTTCCTGCCTCGGAGCAGTGTCCTCTCTGCATTGTGCTTCTCCGGCGCTGAAAATGCGATTCCGCAAGTCTCAGCGCTCTACGAGCAAGGGAAAGCGGTTTTTCAGACAATCGCTTGTGTGCAGCTGAATGGGGCAGTTTTCTTTGACTTTTTTCACATGTATGGGGTCGACTAAGATATGAAATGTGATTGTTTACTTTAAAATGCCAAAATTCATAAGAAACAGTGGAAAGTCAAAAACATATGAATTTTGATATGAAATATGATTTTTTTCATCAAAGTGCAAAAATTCATAAGAAACATGGAAAAAGTGATACTCCATGAAAAATCACTTAACAATGTCAACTTTGAAGATTTTTCATCGAACTGGTTAAGTTCCTGCCTCGGAGCAGTATGCTCTCTGCATTGGGCTTCTCTGGCGCTGAAAATGCGATTCCGCAAGTCTCAGCGCTCTACGAGCAAGGGAAAGCGGTTTTTCAGACAATCGCTTGTGTGCAGCTGAATGGGGCAGTTTTCTTTGACTTTTTTCACATGTATGGGGTCGACTAAGATATGAAATGTGATTGTTTACTTTAAAATGCCAAAATTCATAAGATAAAGTGGAAAGTCAAAAAAATATGAAGTTTGATATGAAATATGATTTTTTTTCATCAAAGTGCAAAAATTCATAAGAAACATGGAAAAAGTGATTTTCCATGAAAAATCACTTAACAATGTCAACTTTGAAGATTTTTCATCGATCTGGTTAAGTTCCTGCCTCGGAGCAGTGTGCTCTCTGCATTGTGCTTCTCTGGCGCTGAAAATGCGATTCCGCAAGTCTCAGCGCTCTACGAGCAAGGGAAAGCGGTTTTTCAGACAATCGCTTGTGTGCAGCTGAATGGGGCAGTTTTCTTTGACTTTTTTCACATGTATGGGGTCGACTAAGATATGAAGTGTGATTGTTTACTTTAAAATGCCAAAATTCATAAGAAAAAGTGGAAAGTCAAAAAAATATGAATTTTGATATGAAATATGATTATTTTCATCAAAGTGCAAAAATTCATAAGAAACATGGAAAAAGTGATACTCCATGAAAAATCACTTAACAATGTCAACTTTGAAGATTTTTCATCGAACTGGTTAAGTTCCTGCCTCGGAGCAGTGTGCTCTCTGCATTGTGCTTCTCTGGCGCTGAAAATGCGATTCCGCAAGTCTCAGCGCTCTACGAGCAAGGGAAAGCGGTTTTTCAGACAATCGCTTGTGTGCAGCTGAATGGGGCAGTTTTCTTTGACTTTTTTCACATGTATGGGGTCGACTAAGATATGAAGTGTGATTGTTTACTTTAAAATGCCAAAATTCATAAGAAACAATGGAAAGTCAAAAAAATATGAATTTTGATATGAAATATGATTTTTTTCATCAAAGTGCAAAAATTCATAAGAAACATGGAAAAAGTGATACTCCATGAAAAATCACTTAACAATGTCAACTTTGAAGATTTTTCATCGAACTGGTTAAGGTCCTGCCTCGGAGCAGTGTGCTCTCTGCATTGTGCTTCTCTGGCGCTGAAAATGCGATTCCGCAAGTCTCAGCGCTCTACGAGCAAGGGAAAGCGGTTTTTCAGACAATCGCTTGTGTGCAGCTGAATGGGGCAGTTTTCTTTGACTTTTTTCACATGTATGGGGTCGACTAAGATATGAAATGTGATTGTTTACTTTAAAATGCCAAAATTCATAAGAAACAGTGGAAAGTCAAAAAAATATGAATTTTGATATGAAATATGATTTTTTTCATCAAAGAGCAAAAATTCATCAGAAACATGGAAAAAGTGATACTCCATGACAATTCGCTTAACAAAGTCAACTTTCAAGATTTTTCATCGAACTGGCTCGTTTCCTGCCTCGGAGCAGTGTCCTCTCTGCATTGTGCTTCTCTGGCGCTGAAAATGCGATTCCGCAAGTCTCAGCGCTCTACGAGCAAGGGAAAGCGGTTTTTCAGACAATCGCTTGTGTGCAGCTGATTGGGGCAGTTTTCTTTGACTTTTTTCACATGTATGGGGTCGACTAAGATATGAAGTGTGATTGTTTACTTTAAAATGCCAAAATTCATAAGAAACAATGGAAAGTCAAAAAAATATGAATTTTGATATGAAATATGATTTTTTTCATCAAAGTGCAAAAATTCATAAGAAACATGGAAAAAGTGATACTCCATGATAATTCGCTTAACAAAGTCAACTTTCAAGATTTTTCATCGAACTGGCTCGTTTCCTGCCTCGGAGCAGTGTCCTCTCTGCATTGTGCTTCTCCGGCGCTGAAAATGCGATTCCGCAAGTCTCAGCGCTCTACGAGCAAGGGAAAGCGGTTTTTCAGACAATCGCTTGTGTGCAGCTGAATGGGGCAGTTTTCTTTGACTTTTTTCACATGTATGGGGTCGACTAAGATATGAAATGTGATTGTTTACTTTAAAATGCCAAAATTCATAAGATAAAGTGGAAAGTCAAAAACATATGAATTTTGATATGAAATATGATTTTTTTCATCAAAGTGCAAAAATTCATAAGAAACATGGAAAAAGTGATACTCCATGAAAAATCACTTAACAATGTCAACTTTGAAGATTTTTCATCGAACTGGTTAAGTTCCTGCCTCGGAGCAGTGTGCTCTCTGCATTGTGCTTCTCTGGCGCTGAAAATGCGATTCCGCAAGTCTCAGCGCTCTACGAGCAAGGGAAAGCGGTTTTTCAGACAATCGCTTGTGTGCAGCTGAATGGGGCAGTTTTCTTTGACTTTTTTCACATGTATGGGGTCGACTAAGATATGAAGTGTGATTGTTTACTTTAAAATGCCAAAATTCATAAGAAACAATGGAAAGTCAAAAAATATGAATTTTGATATGAAATATGATTTTTTTCATCAAAGTGCAAAAATTCATAAGAAACATGGAAAAAGTGATACTCCATGAAAAATCACTTAACAATGTCAACTTTGAAGATTTTTCATCGAACTGGTTAAGGTCCTGCCTCGGAGCAGTGTGCTCTCTGCATTGTGCTTCTCTGGCGCTGAAAATGCGATTCCGCAAGTCTCAGCGCTCTACGAGCAAGGGAAAGCGGTTTTTCAGACAATCGCTTGTGTGCAGCTGAATGGGGCAGTTTTCTTTGACTTTTTTCACATGTATGGGGTCGACTAAGATATGAAATGTGATTGTTTACTTTAAAATGCCAAAATTCATAAGAAACAGTGGAAAGTCAAAAAAATATGAATTTTGATATGAAATATGATTTTTTTCATCAAAGAGCAAAAATTCATCAGAAACATGGAAAAAGTGATACTCCATGACAATTCGCTTAACAAAGTCAACTTTCAAGATTTTTCATCGAACTGGCTCGTTTCCTGCCTCGGAGCAGTGTCCTCTCTGCATTGTGCTTCTCCGGCGCTGAAAATGCGATTCCGCAAGTCTCAGCGCTCTACGAGCAAGGGAAAGCGGTTTTTCAGACAATCGCTTGTGTGCAGCTGAATGGGGCAGTTTTCTTTGACTTTTTTCACATGTATGGGGTCGACTAAGATATGAAATGTGATTGTTTACTTTAAAATGCCAAAATTCATAAGAAAAAGTGGAAAGTCAAAAACATATGAATTTTGATATGAAATTTGATTTTTTTCATCAAAGTGCAAAAATTCATAAGAAACATGGAAAAAGTGATACTCCATGAAAAATCACTTAACAATGTCAACTTTGAAGATTTTTCATCGAACTGGTTAAGTTCCTTCCTCGGAGCAGTGTGCTCTCTGCATTGTGCTTCTCTGGCGCTGAAAATGCGATTCCGCAAGTCTCAGCGCTCTACGAGCAAGGGAAAGCGGTTTTTCAGACAATCGCTTGTGTGCAGCTGAATGGGGCAGTTTTCTTTGACTTTTTTCACATGTATGGGGTCGACTAAGATATGAAATGTGATTGTTTACTTTAAAATGCCAAAATTCATAAGAAAAAGTGGAAAGTCAAAAACATGAATTTTGATATGAAATATGATTTTTTTCATCAAAGTGCAAAAATTCATAAGAAACATGGAAAAAGTGATACTCCATGATAATTCGCTTAACAAAGTCAACTTTCAAGATTTTTCATCGAACTGGCTAGTTTCCTGCCTCGGAGCAGTGTCCTCTCTGCATTGTGCTTCTCTGGCGCTGAAAATGCGATTCCGCAAGTCTCAGCGCTCTACGAGCAAGGGAAAGCGGTTTTTCAGACAATCGCTTGTGTGCAGCTGAATGGGGCAGTTTTCTTTGACTTTTTTCACATGTATGGGGTCGACTAAGATATGAAATGTGATTGTTTACTTTAAAATGCCAAAATTCATAAGAAACAGTGGAAAGTCAAAAAAATATGAATTTTGATATGAAATATGATTTTTTTCATCAAAGTGCAAAAATTCATAAGAAACATGGAAAAAGTAATACTCCATGAAAAATCACTTAACAATGTCAACTTTGAAGATTTTTCATCGAACTGGTGAAGTTCCTGCCACGGAGTAGTGTGCTCTCTGCATTGTGCTTCTCTGGCGCTGAAAATGCGATTCCGCAAGTCTCAGCGCTCTACGAGCAAGGGAAAGCGGTTTTTCAGACAATCGCTTGTGTGCAGCTGAATGGGGCAGTTTTCTTTGACTTTTTTCACATGTATGGGGTCGACTAAGATATGAAATGTGATTGTTTATTTTAAAATGCCAAATTCTTAAGAAACAGTGGAAAGTCAAAAAAAATATGAATTTTGATATGAAATATGATTTTTTTTCATCAAAGTGCAAAAATTCATAAGAAACATGGAAAAAGTGATACTCCATGAAAAATCACTTAACAATGTCAACTTTGAAGATTTTTCATCGAACTGGTTAAGTTCCTGCCTCGGAGCAGTGTGCTCTCTGCATTGTGCTTCTCTGGCGCTGAAAATGCGATTCCGCAAGTCTCAGCGCTCTACGAGCAAGGGAAAGCGGTTTTTCAAACAATCGCTTGTGTGCAGCTGAATGGGGCAGTTTTCTTTGACTTTTTTCACATGTATGGGGTCGACTAAGATATGAAGTGTGATTGTTTACTTTAAAATGCCAAAATTCATAAGAAACAATGGAAAGTCAAAAAAATATGAATTTTGATATGAAATATGATTTTTTTCATCAAAGTGCAAAAATTCATAAGAAACATGGAAAAAGTGATACTCCATGAAAAATCACTTAACAATGTCAACTTTGAAGATTTTTCATCGAACTGGTTAAGTTCCTGCCTCGGAGCAGTGTGCTCTCTGCATTGTGCTTCTCTGGCGCTGAAAATGCGATTCCGCAAGTCTCAGCGCTCTACGAGCAAGGGAAAGCGGTTTTTCAGACAATCGCTTGTGTGCAGCTGAATGGGGCAGTTTTCTTTGACTTTTTTCACATGTATGGGGTCGACTAAGATATGAAATGTGATTGTTTACATTAAAATGCCAAAATTCATAAGAAAAAGTGGAAAGTCAAAAAAATATGAATTTTGATATGAAATATGATTATTTTCATCAAAGTGCAAAAATTCATAAGAAACATGGAAAAAGTGATACTCCATGAAAAATCACTTAACAATGTCAACTTTGAAGATTTTTCATCGAACTGGTTAAGTTCCTGCCTCGGAGCAGTGTGCTCTCTGTAGTGTGCTTCTCTGGCGCTGAAAATGCGATTCCGCAAGTCTCAGCGCTCTACGAGCAAGGGAAAGCGGTTTTTTAGACAATCGCTTGTGTGCAGCTGAATGGGGCAGTTTTCTTTGACTTTTTTCACATGTATGGGGTCGACTAAGATATGAAATGTGATTGTTTACTTTAAAATGCCAAAATTCATAAGAATGAGTGGAAAGTCAAAAAAATATGAATTTTGATATGAAATATGATTTTTTTCATCAAAGTGCAAAAATTCATAAGAAACATGGAAAAAGTGATACTCCATGAAAAATCACTTAACAATGTCAACTTTGAAGATTTTTCATCGAACTGGTTAAGTTCCTGCCTCGGAGCAGTATGCTCTCTGCATTGGGCTTCTCTGGCGCTGAAAATGCGATTCCGCAAGTCTCAGCGCTCTACGAGCAAGGGAAAGCGGTTTTTCAGACAATCGCTTGTGTGCAGCTGAATGGGGCAGTTTTCTTTGACTTTTTTCACATGTATGGGGTCGACTAAGATATGAAATGTGATTGTTTACTTTAAAATGCCAAAATTCATAAGATAAAGTGGAAAGTCAAAAAAATATGAAGTTTGATATGAAATATGATTTTTTTTCATCAAAGTGCAAAAATTCATAAGAAACATGGAAAAAGTGATTTTCCATGAAAAATCACTTAACAATGTCAACTTTGAAGATTTTTCATCGATCTGGTTAAGTTCCTGCCTCGGAGCAGTGTGCTCTCTGCATTGTGCTTCTCTGGCGCTGAAAATGCGATTCCGCAAGTCTCAGCGCTCTACGAGCAAGGGAAAGCGGTTTTTCAGACAATCGCTTGTGTGCAGCTGAATGGGGCAGTTTTCTTTGACTTTTTTCACATGTATGGGGTCGACTAAGATATGAAGTGTGATTGTTTACTTTAAAATGCCAAAATTCATAAGAAAAAGTGGAAAGTCAAAAAATATGAATTTTGATATGAAATATGATTATTTTCATCAAAGTGCAAAAATTCATAAGAAACATGGAAAAAGTGATACTCCATGAAAAATCACTTAACAATGTCAACTTTGAAGATTTTTCATCGAACTGGTTAAGTTCCTGCCTCGGAGCAGTGTGCTCTCTGCATTGTGCTTCTCTGGCGCTGAAAATGCGATTCCGCAAGTCTCAGCGCTCTACGAGCAAGGGAAAGCGGTTTTTCAGACAATCGCTTGTGTGCAGCTGAATGGGGCAGTTTTCTTTGACTTTTTCACATGTATGGGGTCGACTAAGATATGAAATGTGATTGTTTACTTTAAAATGGCAAAATTCATAAGAAACAGTGGAAAGTCAAAAATATGAATTTTGATATGAAATATGATTTTTTCATCAAAGTGCAAAAATTCATAAGAAACATGGAAAAAGTGATACTCCATGAAAAATTCACTTAACAATGTCAACTTTGAAGATTTTTCATCGAACTGGTTAAGTTCCTGCCTCGGAGCAGTGTCCTCTCTGCATTGTGCTTCTCTGGCGCTGAAAATGCGATTCCGCAAGTCTCAGCGCTCTACGAGCAAGGGAAAGCGGTTTTTCAGACAATCGCTTGTGTGCAGCTGAATGGGGCAGTTTTCTTTGACTTTTTCACATGTATGGGGTCGACTAAGATATGAAATGTGATTGTTTACTTTAAAATGCCAAAATTCATAAGAAACAGTGGAAAGTCAAAAATATGAATTTTGATATGAAATATGATTTTTTCATCAAAGTGCAAAATTCATAAGAAACATGGAAAAAGTGATACTCCATGATAATTCGCTTAACAAAGTCAACTTTGAAGATTTTTCATCGAACTGGCTCGTTTCCTGCCTCGGAGCAGTGTCCTCTCTGCATTGTGCTTCTCTGGCGCAGAAAATGCGATTCAAGAAGTCTCAGCGCCTACGAGCAAGGGAAAGCGGTTTTTCAGACAATCGCTTGTGTGCAGCTGAATGGGGCAGTTTTCTTTGACTTTTTCACATGTATGGGGTCGACTAAGATATGAATTGTGATTGTTTACTTTAAAATGACAAATTCATAAGGAACAGTGGAAAGTAACAAAAATATGAATTTTGATATGAAATATGATTTTTTTCATCAAAGTGCAAAATTCATAAGAAACATGGAAAAAGTGATACTCCATGAAAAATCACTTAACAATGTCAACTTTGAAGATTTTTCATCGAACTGGTTAAGTTCCTGCCTCGGAGCAGTGTGCTCTCTGCATTGTGCTTCTCTGGCGCTGAAAATGCGATTCAAGAAGTCTCAGCGCCTACGAGCAAGGGAAAGCGGTTTTTCAGACAATCGCTTGTGTGCAGCTGAATGGGGCAGTTTTCTTTGACTTTTTCACATGTATGGGGTCGACTAAGATATGAAATGTGATTGTTTACTTTAAAATGCCAAAATTCATAAGAAACAGTGGAAAGTCAAAAAATATGAATTTTGATATGAAATATGATTTTTTCATCAAAGTGCAAAAATTCATAAGAAACATGGAAAAAGTGATACTCCATGAAAATCACTTAACAATGTCAACTTTGAAGATTTTTCATCGAACTGGTTAAGTTCCTGCCTCGGAGCAGTGTGCTCTCTGCATTGTGCTTCTCTGGCGCTGAAAATGCGATTCAAGAAGTCTCAGCGCTCTACGAGCAAGGGAAAGCGGTTTTTCAGACAATCGCTTGTGTGCAGCTGAATGGGGCAGTTTTCTTTGACTTTTTCACATGTATGGGGTCGACTAAGATATGAAATGTGATTGTTTACTTTAAAATGCCAAAATTCATAAGAAACAGTGGAAAGTCAAAAATATGAATTTTGATATGAAATATGATTTTTTCATCAAAGTGCAAAATTCATAAGAAACATGGAAAAAGTGATACTCCATGATAATTCGCTTAACAAAGTCAACTTTCAAGATTTTTCATCGAACTGGCTCGCTTTCCTGCCTCGGAGCAGTGTCCTCTGCATTGTGCTTCTCTGGCGCTGAAAATGCGATTCCGCAAGTCTCAGCGCCTACGAGCAAGGGAAAGCGGTTTTTCAGACAATCGCTTGTGTGCAGCTGAATGGGGCAGTTTTCTTTGACTTTTTCACATGTATGGGGTCGACTAAGATATGAAATGTGATTGTTTACTTTAAAATGCCAAAATTCATAAGAAACAGTGGAAAGTCAAAAATATGAATTTTGATATGAAATATGATTTTTTCATCAAAGTGCAAAATTCATAAGAAACATGGAAAAAGTGATACTCCATGATAATTCACTTAACAAAGTCAACTTTGAAGATTTTTCATCGAACTGGCTCGTTCCTGCCTCGGAGCAGTGTCCTCTCTGCATTGTGCTTCTCTGGCGCTGAAAATGCGATTCAAGAAGTCTCAGCGCCTACGAGCAAGGGAAAGCGGTTTTTCAGACAATCGCTTGTGTGCAGCTGAATGGGGCAGTTTTCTTTGACTTTTTCACATGTATGGGGTCGACTAAGATATGAAATGTGATTGTTTACTTTAAAATGCCAAAATTCATAAGAAACAGTGGAAAGTCAAAAAATATGAATTTTGATATGAAATATGATTTTTTCATCAAAGTGCAAAAATTCATAAGAAACATGGAAAAAGTGATACTCCATGAAAATCACTTAACAATGTCAACTTTGAAGATTTTTCATCGAACTGGTTAAGTTCCTGCCTCGGAGCAGTGTGCTCTCTGCATTGTGCTTCTCTGGCGCTGAAAATGCGATTCAAGAAGTCTCAGCGCCTACGAGCAAGGGAAAGCGGTTTTTCAGACAATCGCTTGTGTGCAGCTGAATGGGGCAGTTTTCTTTGACTTTTTCACATGTATGGGGTCGACTAAGATATGAAATGTGATTGTTTACTTTAAAATGCCAAAATTCATAAGAAACAGTGGAAAGTCAAAAAATATGAATTTTGATATGAAATATGATTTTTTCATCAAAGTGCAAAATTCATAAGAAACATGGAAAAAGTGATACTCCATGAAAATTCACTTAACAAAGTCAACTTTCAAGATTTTTCATCGAACTGGCTAGTTTCCTGCCTCGGGGCAGTGTCCTCTCTGCATTGTGCTTCTCTGGCGCTGAAAATGCGATTCAAGAAGTCTCAGCGCTCTACGAGCAAGGGAAAGCGGTTTTTCAGACAATCGCTTGTGTGCAGCTGAATGGGGCAGTTTTCTTTGACTTTTTCACATGTATGGGGTCGACTAAGTTATGAAATGTGATTGTTTACTTTAAAATGCCAAAATTCATAAGAAACAGTGGAAAGTCAAAAAATATGAATTTTGATATGAAATATGATTTTTTCATCAAAGTGCAAAATTCATAAGAAACATGGAAAAGTGATACTCCATGAAAAATCACTTAACAATGTCAACTTTGAAGATTTTTCATCGAACTGGTTAAGTTCCTGCGTCGGAGCAGTGTGCTCTCTGCATTGTGCTTCTCTGGCGCTGAAAATGCGATTCCGCAAGTCTCAGCGCACTACGAGCAAGGGAAAGCGGTTTTTCAGACAATCGCTTGTGTGCAGCTGAATGGGGCAGTTTTCTTTGACTTTGTTCACATGTATGGGGTCGACTAAGATATGAAATGTGATTGTTTACTTTAAAATGCCAAAAATCATAAGAAACAGTGGAAAGTCAAAAAAATATGAATTTTGATATGAAATATGATTTTTTTCATCAAAGTGCAAAAATTCATAAGAAACATGGAAAAAGTGATACTCCATGAAAAATCACTTAACAATGTCAACTTTGAAGATTTTTCATCGAACTGGCTCGCTTCCTGCCTCGGAGCAGTGTCCTCTCTGCATTGTGCTTCTCTGGCGCTGAAAATGCGATTCAAGAAGTCTCAGCGCTCTACGAGCAAGGGAAAGCGGTTTTTCAGACAATCGCTTGTGTGCAGCTGAATGGGGCAGTTTTCTTTGACTTTTTTCACATGTATGGGGTCGACTAAGATATGAAATGTGATTGTTTAAAATGCCAAAATTCATAAGAAAAAGTGGAAAGTCAAAAACATATGAATTTTGATATGAAATATGATTTTTTTCATCAAAGTTCAAAATTCATAAGAAACATGGAAAAAGTGATACTCCATGAAAAATCACTTAACAATGTCAACTTTGAAGATTTTTCATCGAACTGGTTAAGTTCCTGCCTCGGAGCAGTGTGCTCTCTGCATTGTGCTTCTCTGGCGCTGAAAATGCGATTCAAGAAGTCTCAGCGCTCTACGAGCAAGGGAAAGCGGTTTTTCAGACAATCGCTTGTGTGCAGCTGAATGGGGCAGTGTTCTTTGACTTTTTTCTCATGTATGGGGTCGTCTAAGATATGTAATGTGTTTGTTTACTTTAAAATGCCAAAATTCATAAGAAACAGTGGAAAGTCAAAAAATATGAATTTTGATATGAAATATGATTTTTTCATCAAAGTGCAAAATTCATAAGAAACATGGAAAAAGTGATACTCCATGATAATTCGCTTAACAAAGTCAACTTTCAAGATTTTTCATCGAACTGGCTCGTTTCCTGCCTCGGAGCAGTGTCCTCTCTGCATTGTGCTTCTCTGGCGCTGAAAGTGCGATTCAAGAAGTCTCAGCGCCTACGAGCAAGGGAAAGCGGTTTTTCAGACAATCGCTTGTGTGCAGCTGAATGGGGCAGTTTTCTTTGACTTTTTCACATGTATGGGGTCGACTAAGATATGAAATGTGATTGTTTACTTTAAAATGCCAAAATTCATAAGAAACAGTGGAAAGTCAAAAAATATGAATTTTGATATGAAATATGATTTTTTCATCAAAGTGCAAAAATTCATAAGAAACATGGAAAAGTGATACTCCATGAAAAATCACTTAACAATGTCAACTTTGAAGATTTTTCATCGAACTGGTTAAGTTCCTGCCTCGGAGCAGTGTG
Organism: Hemibagrus wyckioides; assembly: GCF_019097595.1. Lineage (NCBI taxonomy): Eukaryota > Metazoa > Chordata > Actinopteri > Siluriformes > Bagridae > Hemibagrus > Hemibagrus wyckioides. Next base: position 12,778,797 of record NC_080717.1, on the reverse strand, counting down.
CTCTCTGCATTGTGCTTCTCTGGCGCTGAAAATGCGATTCCGAAGTCTCAGCGCTCTACGAGCAAGGGAAAGCGGTTTTTCAGACAATCGCTTGTGTGCAGCTGAATGGGGCAGTTTTCTTTGACTTTTTCACATGTATGGGGTCGACTAAGATATGAAATGTGATTGTTTACTTTAAAATGCCAAAATTCATAAGAAACAGTGGAAAGTCAAAAATATGAATTTTGATATGAAATATGATTTTTTCATCAAAGTGCAAAATTCATAAGAAACATGGAAAAAGTGATACTCCATGAAAAATCACTTAACAATGTCAACTTTGAAGATTTTTCATCGAACTGGTTAAGTTCCTGCCTCGGAGCAGTGTGCTCTCTGCATTGTGCTTCTCTGGCGCTGAAAATGCGATTCCGCAAGTCTCAGCGCTCTACGAGGAAGGGAGAGCGGTTTTTCAGACAATCGCTTGTGTGCAGCTGAATGGGGCAGTTTTCTTTGACTTTTTTCACATGTATGGGGTCGACTAAGATGTGAAATGTGATTGTTTACTTTAAAATGCCAAAATTCATAAGAAATAGTGGAAAGTCAAAAAAATATGAAGTTTGATATGAAATATGATTTTTTTCATCAAAGTGCAAAAATTCATAAGAAACATGGATAAAGTGATACTCCATGAAAAATCACTTAACAATGTCAACTTTGAAGATTTTTCATCGAACTGGTTAAGTTCCTGCCTCGGAGCAGTGTGCTCTCTGTAGTGTGCTTCTCTGGCGCTGAAAATGCGATTCCGCAAGTCTCAGCGCTCTACGAGCAAGGGAAAGCGGTTTTTCAGACAATCGCCTGTGTGCAGCTGAATGGGGCAGTTTTCTTTGACTTTTTTCACATGTATGGGGTCGACTGAGATATGAAATGTGATTGTTTACTTTAAAATGCCAAAATTCATAAGAAACAGTGGAGTGTCAAAACAATATGAAGTTTGATATGAAATATGATTTTTTTCATCAAAGTGCAAAAATTCATAAGAACCATAGAAAAAGTGATACTCCATGATAATTCGCTTAACAAAGTCAACTTTCCAGATTTTTCATCGAACTGTCTCGTTTCCTGCCTCGGAGCAGTGTCCTCTCTGCATTGTGCTTCTCTGGCGCTGAAAATGCGATTCCGCAAGTCTCAGCGCCTACGAGCAAGGGAAAGCGGTTTTTCAGACAATCGCTTGTGTGCAGCTGAATGGGGCAGTTTTCTTTGACTTTTTTCACATGTATGGGGTCGACTAAGATATGAAATGTGATTGTTTACTTTAAAATGCCAAAATTCATAAGAAACAGTGGAAAGTCAAAAAATATGAATTTTGATATGAAATATGATTTTTTCATCAAAGTGCAAAATTCATAAGAAACATGGAAAAAGTGATACTCCATGAAGATTCCCTTAACAATGTCAACTTTGAAGGTTTTTCATCGAACTGGCTCGTTTCCTGCCTCGGAGCAGTGTCCTCTCTGCATTGTGCTTCTCTGGCGCTGAAAATGCGATTCAAGAAGTCTCAGCGCTCTACGAGCAAGGGAAAGCGGTTTTTCAGACAATCGCTTGTGTGCAGCTGAATGGGGCAGTTTTCTTTGACTTTTTCACATGTATGGGGTCGACTAAGATATGAAATGTGATTGTTTACTTTAAAATGCCAAAAATCATAAGAAACAGTGGAAAGTCAAAAAAATATGAATTTTGATATGAAATATGATTTTTTCATCAAAGTGCAAAAATTCATAAGAAACATGGAAAAAGTGATACTCCATGAAAAATCACTTAACAATGTCAACTTTGAAGATTTTTCATCGAACTGGTTAAGTTCCTGCCTCGGAGCAGTGTGCTCTCTGCATTGTGCTTCTCTGGCGCTGAAAATGCGATTCAAGAAGTCTCAGCGCCTACGAGCAAGGGAAAGAGGTTTTTCAGACAATCGCTTGTGTGCAGCTGAATGGGGCAGTTTTCTTTGACTTTTTTCACATGTATGGGGTCGACTAAGATATGAAATGTGATTGTTTACTTTAAAATGCCAAAATTAATAAGAAACAGTGGAATGTCAAAAAAATATGAATTTTGATATGAAATATGATTTTTTCATCAAAGTGCAAAATTCATAAGAAACATGGAAAAAGTGATACTCCATGATAATTCGCTTAACAAAGTCAACTTTCAAGATTTTTCATCGAACTGGCTCGTTTCCTGCCTCGGAGCAGTGTCCTCTCTGCATTGTGCTTCTCTGGCGCTGAAAATGCGATTCCGCAAGTCTCAGCGCTCTACGAGCAAGGGAAAGCGGTTTTTCAGACAATCGCTTGTGTGCAGCTGAATGGGGCAGTTTTCTTTGACTTTTTTACATGTATGGGGTCGACTAAGATATGAAATGTGATTGTTTACTTTAAAATGCCAAAATTCATAAGAAAAAGTGGAAAATCAAAAAAATATGAATTTTGATATGAAATATGATTTTTTTCATCAAAGTGCAAAAATTCATAAGAAACATGGAAAAAGTGATACTCCATGATAATTCGCTTAACAAAGTCAACTTTGAAGATTTTTCATCGAACTGGCTCGCTTCCTGCCTCGGAGCAGTGTCCTCTCTGCATTGTGCTTCTCTGGCGCTGAAAATGCGATTCAAGAAGTCTCAGCGCCTACGAGCAAGGGAAAGCGGTTTTTCAGACAATCGCTTGTGTGCAGCTGAATGGGGCAGTTTTCTTTGACTTTTTCACATGTATGGGGTCGACTAAGATATGAAATGTGATTGTTTACTTTAAAATGCCAAAATTCATATGAAACAGTGGAAAGTCAAAAATATGAATTTTGATATGAAATATGATTTTTTCATCAAAGTGCAAAAATTCATAAGAAACATGGAAAAAGTGATACTCCATGAAAAATCACTTAACAATGTCAACTTTGAAGATTTTTCATCGAACTGGTTAAGTTCCTGCCTCGGAGCAGTGTGCTCTCTGCATTGTGCTTCTCTGGCGCTGAAAATGCGATTCAAGAAGTCTCAGCGCTCTACGAGCAAGGGAAAGCGGTTTTTCAGACAATCGCTTGTGTGCAGCAGAATGGGGCAGTTTTCTTTGACTTTTTCACATGTATGGGGTCGACTAAGATATGAAATGTGATTGTTTACTTTAAAATGCCAAAATTCATAAGAAACAGTGGAAAGTCAAAAAATATGAATTTTGATATGAAATATGATTTTTTCATCAAAGTGCAAAATTCATAAGAAACATGAGAAAAATGATACTCCATGATAATTCGCTTAACAAAGTCAACTTTCAAGATTTTTCATCGAACTGGCTCGATTCCTCCCTCGGAGCAGTGTCCTCTCTGCATTGTGCTTCTCTCGCGCTGAAAATGCGATTCAAGAAGTCTCAGCGCTCTACGAGCAAGGGAAAGCGGTTTTTCAGACAATCGCTTGTGTGCAGCTGAATGGGGCAGTTTTCTTTGACTTTTTTCACATGTATGGGGTCGACTAAGATATGAAATGTGATTGTTTACTTTAAAATGCCAAAATTCATAAGAAACAGTGGAAAGTCAAAAAATATGAATTTTGATATGAAATATGATTTTTTTCATCAAAGTGCAAAAATTCATAAGAAACATGGAAAAAGTGATACTCCATGAAAAATCACTTAACAATGTCAACTTTGAAGATTTTTCATCGAACTGGTTAAGTTCCTGCCTCGGAGCAGTGTGCTCTCTGCATTGTGCTTCTCTGGCGCTGAAAATGCGATTCAAGAAGTCTCAGCGCTCTACGAGCAAGGGAAAGCGGTTTTTCAGACAATCGCTTGTGTGCAGCTGAATGGGGCAGTTTTCTTTGACTTTTTCACATGTATGGGGTCGACTAAGATATGAAATGTGATTGTTTACTTTAAAATGCCAAAATTCATAAGAAACAGTGGAAAGTCAAAAAATATGAATTTTGATATGAAATATGATTTTTTCATCAAAGTGCAAAATTCATAAGAAACATGGAAAAGTGATACTCCATGAAAAATCACTTAACAATGTCAACTTTGAAGATTTTTCATCGAACTGGTTAAGTTCCTGCCTCGGAGCAGTGTGCTCTCTGCATTGGGCTTCTCTGGCGCTGAAAATGCGATTCAAGAAGTCTCAGCGCCTACGAGCAAGGGAAAGCGGTTTTTCAGACAATCGCTTGTGTGCAGCTGAATGGGGCAGTTTTCTTTGACTTTTTCACATGTATGGGGTCGACTAAGATATGAAATGTGTTTGTTTACTTTAAAATGCCAAAATTCATAAGAAACAGTGGAAAGTCAAAAATATGAATTTTGATATGAAATATGATTTTTTCATCAAAGTGCAAAATTCATAAGAAACATGGAAAAAGTGATACTCCATGATAATTCGCTTAACAAAGTCAACTTTCAAGATTTTTCATCGAACTGGCTCGCTTCCTGCCTCGGAGCAGTGTCCTCTCTGCATTGTGCTTCTCTGGCGCTGGAAATGCGGTTCCGCAAGTCTCAGCGCTCTACGAGCAAGGGAAAGCGGTTTTTCAGACAATCGCTTGTGTGCAGCTGAATGGGGCAGTTTTCTTTGACTTTTTTCACATGTATGGGGTCGACTGAGATATGAAATGTGATTGTTTACTTTAAAATGCCAAAATTCATAAGAAACAAAGGAAAGTCAAAAAAATATGAATTTTGATATGAAATATGATTTTTTCATCAAAGTGCAAAAATTCATAAGAAACATGGAAAAAGTGATACTCCATGAAAAATCACTTAACAATGTCAACTTTGAAGATTTTTCATCGAACTGGTTAAGTTCCTGCCTCGGAGCAGTGTGCTCTCTGCATTGTGCTTCTCTGGCGATGAAAATGCGATTCCGCAAGTCTCAGCGCTCTACGAGCAAGGGAAAGCGGTTTTTCAGACAATCGCTTGTGTGCAGCTGAATGGGGCAGTTTTCTTTGACTTTATTCACAAGTATGGGGTCGACTAAGATATGAAATGTGATTGTTTACTTTAAAATGCCAAAATTCATAAGAAAAAGTGGAAAGTCAAAAAAATATGAATTTTGATATGAAATATGATTTTTTCATCAAAGTGCAAAAATTCATAAGAAACATGGAAAAAGTGATACTCCATGAAAAATCACTTAACAATGTCAACTTTGAAGATTTTTCATCGAACTGGTTAAGTTCCTGCCTCGGAGCAGTGTGCTCTCTGCATTGTGCTTCTCTGGCGCTGAAAATGCGATTCCGCAAGTCTCAGCGATCTACGAGCAAGGGAAAGCGGTTTTTCAGACAATCGCTTGTGTGCAGCTGAATGGGGCAGTTTTCTTTGACTTTTTTCACATGTATGGGGTCGACTAAGATATGAAATGTGATTGTTTACTTTAAAATGCCAAATTCATAAGAAACAGTGGAAAGTCAAAAAAATATGAAGTTTGATATGAAATATGATTTTTTTCATCAAAGTGCAAAAATTCATAAAAAAAATATGGAAAAAGTGATACTCCATGAAACATCACTTAACAATGTCAACTTTGAAGATTTTTCATCGAACTGGTTAAGTTCCTGCCTCGGAGCAGTGTGCTCCCTGTAGTGTGCTTCTCTGGCGCTGAAAATGCGATTCCGCAATTCTCAGCGCTCTACGAGCAAGGGAAAGCGGTTTTTCAGACAATCGCTTGTGTGCAGCTGAATGGGGCAGTTTTCTTTGACTTTTTTCACATGTATGGGGTCGACTGAGATATGAAATGTGATTGAATACTTTAAAATGCCAAAATTCATAAGAAACAGTGGAAAGTCAAAAAAATATGAATTTTGATATGAAATATGATTTTTTTCATCAAAGTGCAAAAATTCATAAGAAACATGGAAAAAGTGATACTCCATGATAATTCGCTTAACAAAGTCAACTTTCCAGATTTTTCAACAAACTGGCTCGTTTCCTGCCTCGGTGCAGTGTCCTCTCTGCATTGTGCTTCTCTGGCGCTGAAAATGCGATTCCGCAAGTCTCAGCGCTCTACGAGGAAGGGAAAGCGGTTTTTCAGACAATCGCTTGTGTGCAGCTGAATGGGGCAGTTTTCTTTGACTTTTTTCACATGTATCGGGTCGACTAAGATATGAAATGTGATTGTTTACTTTAAAATGCCAAAATTCATAAGAAACAGTGGAAGGTCAAAAAAATATGAATTTTGATATGAAATATGATTTTTTTCATCAAAGTGCAAAAATTCATAAGAAACATGGAAAAAGTGATACTCCATGAAAAATCACTTAACAATGTCAACTTTGAAGATTTTTCATCGAACTGGTTAAGTTCCTGCCTCGGAGCAGTGTGCTCTCTGCATTGTGCTTCTCTGGCGCTGAAAATGCGATTCCGCAAGTCTCAGCGCTCTACGAGCAAGGGAAAGCGGTTTTTCAGACAATCGCTTGTTTGCAGCTGAATGGGGCAGTTTTCTTTGACTTTTTTCACATGTATGGGGTCGACTAAGATATGAAATGTGATTGTTTACTTTAAAATGCCAAAATTCATAAGAAACAATGGAATCTCAAAAAAATATGAATTTTGATATGAAATATGATTTTTTTCATCAAAGTGCAAAAATTCATAAGAAACATGGAAAAAGTGATACTCCATGAAAAATCACTTAACAATGTCAACATTGAAGATTTTTCATCGATCTGGTTAAGTTCCTGCCTCGGAGCAGTGTGCTCTCTGCATTGTGCTTCTCTGGCGCTGAAAATGCGATTCCGCAAGTCTCAGCGCTCTACGAGCAAGGGAAAGCGGTTTTTCAGACAATCGCTTGTGTGCAGCTGAATGGGGCAGTTTTCTTTGACTTTTTTCACATGTATGGGGTCGACTTAGATATGAAATGTGATTGTTTACTTTAAAATGCCAAAATTCATAAAAACGAGGGGAAAGTCAAAAAAATATGAATTTTGATATGAAATATGATTTTTTTCATCAAAGTGCAAAAATTCATAAGAAACATGGAAAAAGTGATACTCCATGATAATTCGCTTAACAAAGTCAACTTTCAAGATTTTTCATCGAACTGGCTCGTTTCCTGCCTCGGAGCAGTGTCCTCTCTGCATTGTGCTTCGCTGGCGCTGAAAATGCGATTCCGCAAGTCTCAGCGCTCTACGAGTAAGGGAAAGCGGTTTTTCAGACAATCGCTTGTGTCCAGCTGAATGGGGCAGTTTTCTTTGACTTTTTTCACATGTACGCGGTCGACTAAGATATGAAATGTGATTGTTTACTTTAAAATGCCAAAATTCATAAGAAACAGTGGAAAGTCAAAAAAATATGAAGTTTGATATGAAATATGATTTTTTTCATCAAAGTGCAAAAATTCATAAGAAACATGGAAAAAGTGATACTCCATGAAAAATCACTTAACAATGTCAACTTTGGAGATTTTTCATCGAACTGGTTAAGTTCCTGCCTCGGAGCAGTGTGCTCTCTGCATTGTGCTTCTCTGGCGCTGAAAATGCGATTCCGCAAGTCTCAGCGCTCTACGAGCAAGGGAAAGCGGTTTTTCAGACAATCGCTTGTGTGCATCTGAATGGGGCAGTTTTCTTTGACTTTTTTCACATTTATGGGGTCGACTATGATATGAAATGTGATTGTTTACTTTAAAATGCCAAATTCATAAGAAACAGTGGAACGTCAAAAAAATATGAAGTTTGATATGAAATATGATTTTTTTCATCAAAGTGCAAAAATTCATATGAAACATGGAAAAAGTGATACTCCATGAAAAATCACTTAACAATGTCAACTTTGAAGATTTTTCATCGAACTGATTAAGTTCCTGCCTCGGAGTAGTGTGCTCTCTGCATTGTGCTTCTCTGGCGCTGAAAATGCGATTCCGCAAGTCTCAGCGCTCTACGAGCAAGGGAAAGCGGTTTTACAGACAATCGCTTGTGTGCAGCTGAATGGGGCAGTTTTCTTTGACTTTTTTCACATGTATGGGGTCGACTATGATTTGAAATGTGATTGTTTGCCTTAAAATGCAAAAATTCATGAGAAACATTGGAAAGTCATAAAAAATATGAATTTTGATATGATACATTATTTTTTCGTCAAAGTGCAAATATTCATAAGAAACATGGAAAAATTGATATTCTATGTTAATTCACTTAACAAAGTCAACTTTCGACATTTTTCATCGAACTGGCTCGTTTCCTGCCTCGGCGCAGTTTGCTCCGAGCATTGTGCTTCTGTGGCGCTGAAAATGCGATTCCGCAAGTCTCAGCGCTCTACGAGCAAGGGAAAGCGGTTTTTCAGACAAACGAATGTGTGCAGCTGAATGGGCCAGTTTTCTTTGACTTTTTTCACATGAATGTGGTCGACTATGATATGAAATGTGATTGTATACCATCAAATGCAAAAATTCATTAGAAACATTGGAAAGTCTTAAAACATATGAATTTTGATATGAAATATGATCTTTTCGTCAATGAGCGAATATTCATAAGAAACATGGAAACATTGATATTCTATGTTAATTCACTTAACAATGTCAACTTCGACATTTTTCATCGAACTGGCTCGTTTCCTGCCTCGGCGCAGTTTACTCCGAGCATTGTACTTCTCTGGCGCTGAAAATGCGATTCCGCAAGTCTCAGCGCTCTACGAGCAAGGGAAAGCGGTTTTTCAAGCAAACGAATGTGTGCAGCTGAATGGGCCAGCTTTCTTTGACTTTATTCACTTGTATGTGTTCGACTATGATTTGAAATGTGATTGTTTACCGTAAAATGCCAAAATTCATGAAAACCATTGGAAAGTCATAAAAAATATGAATTTTGATATGATACATGATTTTTTCGTCAAAGTGCAAAAATTCATAAGATACATGGAAAAATTGATATTCTATGTTAATTCACTTAACAAAGTCAACTCTCAACATTTTTCATCGAACTGGCTCGTTTCCTGCCTCGGCGCAGTTTGCTCCGAGCATTGTGCTTCTGTTGCGCTGAAAATGCGAATGCGCAAGTCTCAGCGCTCTACGAGCAAGGGAAAGCGGTTTTTCAGACAATCGCTTTTGTGCAGCTGAATGGGGCAGTTTTCTTTGACTTTTTTCACATGTATGGGGTCGACTAAGATATGAAATGTGATTGTTTACTTTAAAATGCCAAAATTCATAAGAAACAGTGGAAAGTCAAAAAAAACATGAATTTTGATATGAAATATGATTTTTTTCATCAAAGTTCAAAAATTCATAAGAAACATGGAAAAAGTGATACTCCATGATAATTCGCCTAACCAAGTCAACTTTCGAGATTTGTCAACGAACTGGCTCGTTTCCTGCCTCGGAGCAGTGTCCTCTCTGCATTGTGCTTCTCTGGCGCTGAAAATGCGATTCCGCAAGTCTCAGCGCTCTACGAGGAAGGGAAAGCGGTTTTTCAGACAATCGCTTGTGTGCAGCTGAATGGGGCAGTTTCCTTTGACTTTTTTCACATGTATGGGGTCGACTAAGATATGAAATGTGATTGTTTACTTTAAAATGCCAAAATTCATAAGAAACAGTGGAAAGTCAAAAAAAACATGAATTTTGATATGAAATATGATTTTTTTCATCAAAGTGCAAAAATTCATAAGAAACATGGAAAAAGTGATACTCCATGATAATTCGCTTAACAAAGTCAACTTTCGAGATTTGTCAACGAACTGGCTCGTTTCCTGCCTCGGAGCAGTGTCCTCTCTGCATTGTGCTTCTCTGGCGCTGAAAATGCGATTACGCAAGTCTCAGCGCTCAACGAGCAAGGGAAAGCGGTTTTTCAGACAATCGCTTGTGTGCAGCTGAATGGGGCAGTTTTCTTTGACTTTTTTCACATGTATGGGGTCGACTAAGATATGAAATGTGATTGTTTACTTTAAAATGCCAAAATTCATAAGAAACAGTGGAAAGTCAAAAAAATATGAATTTTGATATGAAATATGATTTTTTTCATCAAAGTGCAAAAATTCATAAGAAACATGGAAAAAGTGATACTCCATGAAAAATCACTTAACAATGTCAACTTTGGAGATTTTTCATCGAACTGGTTAAGTTCCTGCCTCGGAGCAGTGTGCTCTCTGCATTGTGCTTCTCTGGCGCTGAAAATGCGATTCCGCAAGTCTCAGCGCTCTACGAGCAAGGGAAAGCGGTTTTTCAGACAATCGCTTGTGTGCAGCTGAATGGGGCAGTTTTCTTTGACTTTTTTCACATGTATGGGGTCGACTAAGATATGAAATGTGATTGTTTACTTTAAAATGCCAAAATTCATAAGAACGAGGGGAAAGTCAAAAAAATATGAATTTTGATATGAAATATGATTTTTTTCATCAAAGTGCAAAAATTCATAAGAAACATGGAAAAAGTGATACTCCATGATAATTCGCTTAACAAAGTCAACTTTCAAGATTTTTCATCGAACTGGCTCGTTTCCTGCCTCGGAGCAGTGTCCTCTCTGCATTGTGCTTCGCTGGCGCTGAAAATGCGATTCCGCAAGTCTCAGCGCTCTACGAGTAAGGGAAAGCGGTTTTTCAGACAATCGCTTGTGTCCAGCTGAATGGGGCAGTTTTCTTTGACTTTTTTCACATGTACGCGGTCGACTAAGATATGAAATGTGATTGTTTACTTTAAAATGCCAAAATTCATAAGAAACAGTGGAAAGTCAAAAAAATATGAATTTTGATATGAAATATGATTTTTTTCATCAAAGTGCAAAAATTCATAAGAACCATGGAAAAAGTGATACTCCATGATAATTCGCTTAACAAAGTCAACTTTCCAGATTTTTCATCGAACTGGATCGTTTCCTGCCTCGGAGCAGTGTCCTCTCTGCATTGCGCTTCTCTGGCGCTGAAAATGCGATTCCGCAAGTCTCAGCGCTCTACGAGCAAGGGAAAGCGGTTTTTCAGACAATCGCTTGTGTGCAGCTGAATGGGGCAGTTTTCTTTGACTTTGTTCACATGTATGGGGTCGACTAAGATATGAAATGTGATTGTTTACTTTAAAATGCCAAAATTCATAAGAAACAATGGAAAGTCAAAAAAAATATGAATTTTGATATGAAATATGATTTTTTTCATCAAAGTGCAAAAATTCATAAGAAACATGGAAAAAGTGATACTCCATGAAAAATCACTTAACAATGTCAACATTGAAGATTTTTCATCGATCTGGTTAAGTTCCTGCCTCGGAGCAGTGTGCTCTCTGCATTGTGCTTCTCTGGCGCTGAAAATGCGATTCCGCAAGTCTCAGCGCTCTACGAGCAAGGGAAAGCGGTTTTTCAGACAATCGCTTGTGTGCAGCTGAATGGGGCAGTTTTCTTTGACTTTTTTCACATGTATGGGGTCGACTAAGATATGAAATGTGATTGTTTACTTTAAAATGCCAAAATTCATAAGAACGAGTGGAAAGTCAAAAAAATATGAATTTTGATATGAAATATGATTTTTTTCATCAAAGTGCAAAAATTCATAAGAACCATGGAAAAAGTGATACTCCATGATAATTCGCTTAACAAAGTCAACTTTCCAGATTTTTCATCGAACTGGCTCGTTTCCTGCCTCGGAGCAGTGTCCTCTCTGCATTGTGCTTCTCTGGCGCTGAAAATGCGATTCCGCAAGTCTCAGCGCTCTACGAGCAAGGGAAAGCGGTTTTTCAGACAATCGCTTGTGTGCAGCTGAATGGGGCAGTTTTCTTTGACTTTTTTCACATGTATGGGGTCGACTAAGATATGAAATGTGATTGTTTACTTTAAAATGCCAAAATTCATAAGAAACAATGGAAAGTCAAAAAAATATGAATTTTGATATGAAATATGATTTTTTTCATCAAAGTGCAAAAATTCATAAGAAACATGGAAAAAGTGATACTCCATGAAAAATCACTTAACAATGTCAACATTGAAGATTTTTCATCGATCTGGTTAAGTTCCTGCCTCGGAGCAGTGTGCTCTCTGCATTGTGCTTCTCTGGCGCTGAAAATGCGATTCCGCAAGTCTCAGCGCTCTACGAGCAAGGGAAAGCGGTTTTTCAGACAATCGCTTGTGTGCAGCTGAATGGGGCAGTTTTCTTTGACTTTTTTCACATGTATGGGGTCGACTAAGATATGAAATGTGATTGTTTACTTTAAAATGCCAAAATTCATAAGAAACAATGGAAAGTCAAAAAAATATGAATTTTGATATGAAATATGATTTTTTTCATCAAAGTGCAAAAATTCATAAGAAACATGGAAAAAGTGATACTCCATGAAAAATCACTTAACAATGTCAACATTGAAGATTTTTCATCGATCTGGTTAAGTTCCTGCCTCGGAGCAGTGTGCTCTCTGCATTGTGCTTCTCTGGCGCTGAAAATGCGATTCCGCAAGTCTCAGCGCTCTACGAGCAAGGGAAAGCGGTTTTTCAGACAATCGCTTGTGTGCAGCTGAATGGGGCAGTTTTCTTTGACTTTTTTCACATGTATGGGGTCGACTAAGATATGAAATGTGATTGTTTACTTTAAAATGCCAAAATTCATAAGAACGAGGGGAAAGTCAAAAAAATATGAATTTTGATATGAAATATGATTTTTTTCATCAAAGTGCAAAAATTCATAAGAAACATGGAAAAAGTGATACTCCATGATAATTCGCTTAACAAAGTCAACTTTCCAGATTTTTCATCGAACTGGCTCGTTTCCTGCCTCGGAGCAGTGTCCTCTCTGCATTGTGCTTCTCTGGCGCTGAAAATGCGATTCCGCAAGTCTCAGCGCTCTACGAGCAAGGGAAAGCGGTTTTTCAGACAATCGCTTGTGTGCAGCTGAATGGGGCAGTTTTCTTTGACTTTTTTCACATGTATGGGGTCGACTAAGATATGAAATGTGATTGTTTACTTTAAAATGCCAAAATTCATAAGAAACAGTGGAAAGTCAAAAAAATATGAATTTTGATATGAAATATGATTTTTTTTCATCAAAGTGCAAAAATTCATAAGAAACATGGAAAAAGTGATACTCCATGAAAAATCACTTAACAATGTCAACTTTGAAGATTTTTCATCGAACTGGTTAAGTTCCTGCCTCGGAGCAGTGTGCTCTCTGCATTGTGCTTCTCTGGCGCTGAAAATGCGATTCCGCAAGTCTCAGCGCTCTACGAGCAAGGGAAAGCGGTTTTTCAGACAATCGCTTGTGTGCAGCTGAATGGGGCAGTTTTCTTTGACTTTTTTCACATGTATGGGGTCGACTAAGATATGAAATGTGATTGTTTACTTTAAAATGCCAAAATTCATAAGAACGAGGGGAAAGTCAAAAAAATATGAATTTTGATATGAAATATGATTTTTTTCATCAAAGTGCAAAAATTCATAAGAAACATGGAAAAAGTGATACTCCATGATAAATCACTTAACAATGTCAACTTTGGAGATTTTTCATCGAACTGGTTAAGTTCCTGCCTCGGAGCAGTGTGCTCTCTGCATTGTGCTTCTCTGGCGCTGAAAATGCGATTCCGCAAGTCTCAGCGCTCTACGAGCAAGGGAAAGCGGTTTTTCAGACAATCGCTTGTGTGCAGCTGAATGGGGCAGTTTTCTTTGACTTTTTTCACATGTATGGGGTCGACTAAGATATGAAATGTGATTGTTTACTTTAAAATGCCAAAATTCATAAGAAACAGTGGAAAGTCAAAAAAATATGAATTTTGATATGAAATATGATTTTTTTCATCAAAGTGCAAAAATTCATAAGAAACATGGAAAAAGTGATACTCCATGAAAAATCACTTAACAATGTCAACTTTGGAGATTTTTCATCGAACTGGTTAAGTTCCTGCCTCGGAGCAGTGTGCTCTCTGCATTGTGCTTCTCTGGCGCTGAAAATGCGATTCCGCAAGTCTCAGCGCTCTACGAGCAAGGGAAAGCGGTTTTTCAGACAATCGCTTGTGTGCATCTGAATGGGGCAGTTTTCTTTGACTTTTTTCACATGTATGGGGTCGACTAAGATATGAAATGTGATTGTTTACTTTAAAATGCCAAAATTCATAAGAAACAATGGAAAGTCAAAAAAATATGAATTTTGATATGAAATATGATTTTTTTCATCAAAGTGCAAAAATTCATAAGAAACATGGAAAAAGTGATACTCCATGAAAAATCACTTAACAATGTCAACTTTGAAGATTTTTCATCGAACTGGTTAAGTTCCTGCCTCGGAGCAGTGTGCTCTCTGCATTGTGCTTCTCTGGCGCTGAAAATGCGATTCCGCAAGTCTCAGCGCTCTACGAGCAAGGGAAAGCGGTTTTTCAGACAATCGCTTGTGTGCAGCTGAATGGGGCAGTTTTCTTTGACTTTTTTCACATGTATGGGGTCGACTAAGATATGAAATGTGATTGTTTACTTTAAAATGCCAAAATTCATAAGAAACAGTGGAAAGTCAAAAAAATATGAATTTTGATATGAAATATGATTTTTTTCATCAAAGTGCAAAAATTCATAAGAAACATGGAAAAAGTGATACTCCATGAAAAATCACTTAACAATGTCAACTTTGGAGATTTTTCATCGAACTGGTTAAGTTCCTGCCTCGGAGCAGTGTGCTCTCTGCATTGTGCTTCTCTGGCGCTGAAAATGCGATTCCGCAAGTCTCAGCGCTCTACGAGCAAGGGAAAGCGGTTTTTCAGACAATCGCTTGTGTGCAGCTGAATGGGGCAGTTTTCTTTGACTTTTTTCACATGTATGGGGTCGACTAAGATATGAAATGTGATTGTTTACTTTAAAATGCCAAAATTCATAAGAAACAATGGAAAGTCAAAAAAATATGAATTTTGATATGAAATATGATTTTTTTCATCAAAGTGCAAAAATTCATAAGAAACATGGAAAAAGTGATACTCCATGAAAAATCACTTAACAATGTCAACATTGAAGATTTTTCATCGATCTGGTTAAGTTCCTGCCTCGGAGCAGTGTGCTCTCTGCATTGTGCTTCTCTGGCGCTGAAAATGCGATTCCGCAAGTCTCAGCGCTCTACGAGCAAGGGAAAGCGGTTTTTCAGACAATCGCTTGTGTGCAGCTGAATGGGGCAGTTTTCTTTGACTTTTTTCACATGTATGGGGTCGACTAAGATATGAAATGTGATTGTTTACTTTAAAATGCCAAAATTCATAAGAAACAATGGAAAGTCAAAAAAATATGAATTTTGATATGAAATATGATTTTTTTCATCAAAGTGCAAAAATTCATAAGAAACATGGAAAAAGTGATACTCCATGATAATTCGCTTAACAAAGTCAACTTTCAAGATTTTTCATCGAACTGGCTCGTTTCCTGCCTCGGAGCAGTGTCCTCTCTGCATTGTGCTTCTCTGGCGCTGAAAATGCGATTCCGCAAGTCTCAGCGCTCTACGAGTAAGGGAAAGCGGTTTTTCAGACAATCGCTTGTGTCCAGCTGAATGGGGCAGTTTTCTTTGACTTTTTTCACATGTACGCGGTCGACTAAGATATGAAATGTGATTGTTAACTTTAAAATGCCAAAATTCATAAGAAACAGTGGAAAGTCAAAAAAATATGAAGTTTGATATGAAATATGATTTTTTTCATCAAAGTGCAAAAATTCATAAGAAACATGGAAAAAGTGATACTCCATGAAAAATCACT
Source organism: Hemibagrus wyckioides (assembly GCF_019097595.1). Lineage (NCBI taxonomy): Eukaryota > Metazoa > Chordata > Actinopteri > Siluriformes > Bagridae > Hemibagrus > Hemibagrus wyckioides. Next base: position 12,763,188 of record NC_080717.1, on the reverse strand, counting down.
TAACAATGTCAACTTTGGAGATTTTTCATCGAACTGGTTAAGTTCCTGCCTCGGAGCAGTGTGCTCTCTGCATTGTGCTTCTCTGGCGCTGAAAATGCGATTCCGCAAGTCTCAGCGCTCTACGAGCAAGGGAAAGCGGTTTTTCAGACAATCGCTTGTGTGCATCTGAATGGGGCAGTTTTCTTTGACTTTTTTCACATGTATGGGGTCGACTAAGATATGAAATGTGATTGTTTACTTTAAAATGCCAAAATTCATAAGAAACAGTGGAAAGTCAAAAAAATATGAAGTTTGATATGAAATATGATTTTTTTCATCAAAGTGCAAAAATTCATAAGAAACATGGAAAAAGTGATACTCCATGAAAAATCACTTAACAATGTCAACTTTGAAGATTTTTCATCGAACTGGTTAAGTTCCTGCCTCGGAGCAGTGTGCTCTCTGCATTGTGCTTCTCTGGCGCTGAAAATGCGATTCCGCAAGTCTCAGCGCTCTACGAGCAAGGGAAAGCGGTTTTTCAGACAATCGCTTGTGTGCAGCTGAATGGGGCAGTTTTCTTTGACTTTTTTTACATGTATGGGGTCGACTATGATATGAAATGTGATTGTTTACTTTAAAATTCCAAAATTCATAAGAATCAGTGGAAAGTCAAAAAAATATGAATTTTGATATGAAATATGATTTTTTTCATCAAAGTGCAAAAATTCATAAGAAACATGGAAAAAGTGATACTCCATGATAATTCGCTTAACAAAGTCAACTTTCCAGATTTTTCATCGAACTGGCTCGTTTCCTGCCTCGGAGCAGTGTGCTCTCTGCATTGTGCTTCTCTGGCGCTGAAAATGCGATTCCGCAAGTCTCAGCGCTCTACGAGCAAGGGAAAGCGGTTTTTCAGACAATCGCTTGTGTGCAGCTGAATGGGGCAGTTTTCTTTGACTTTTTTCACATGTATGGGGTCGACTAAGATATGAAATGTGATTGTTTACTTTAAAATGCCAAAATTCATAAGAAACATTGGAAAGTCAAAAAAATATGAATTTTGATATGAAATATGATTTTTTTCATCAAAGTGCAAAAATTCATAAGAAACATGGAAAAAGTGATACTCCATGATAATTCACTTAACAATGTCAACTTTGAAGATTTTTCATCGAACTGGCTCGTTTCCTGCCTCGGAGCAGTGTGCTCTCTGCATTGTGCTTCTCTGGCGCTGAAAATGCGATTCCGCAAGTCTCAGCGCTCTACGAGCAAGGGAAAGCGGTTTTTCAGACAATCGCTTGTGTGCAGCTGAATGGGGCAGTTTTCTTTGACTTTTTTCACATGTATGGGGTCGACTAAGATATGAAATGTGATTGTTTACCTTAAAATGCCAAAATTCATAAGAAACCATGGAAAGTCAAAAAAATATGAATTTTGATATGAAATATGATTTTTTTCATCAAAGTGCAAAAATTCATAAGAAACATGGAAAAAGTGATACTCCATGAAAAATCACTTAACAATGTCAACTTTGAAGATTTTTCATCGAACTGGTTAAGTTCCTGCCTCGGAGCAGTGTGCTCTCTGCATTGTGCTTCTCTGGCGCTGAAAATGCGATTCCGCAAGTCTCAGCGCTCTACGAGCAAGGGAAAGCGGTTTTTCAGACAATCGCTTGTGTGCAGCTGAATGGGGCAGTTTTCTTTGACTTTTTTCACATGTATGGGGTCGACTAAGATATGAAATGTGATTGTTTACTTTAAAATGCCAAAATTCATAAGAAACAGTGGAAAGTCAAAAAAATATGAATTTTGATATGAAATATGATTTTTTTCATCAAAGTGCAAAAATTCATAAGAAACATGGAAAAAGTGATACTCCATGAAAAATCACTTAACAATGTCAACTTTGAAGATTTTTCATCGAACTGGCTCGTTTCCTGCCTCGGAGCAGTGTCCTCTCTGCATTGTGCTTCTCTGGCGCTGAAAATGCGATTCCGCAAGTCTCAGCGCTCTACGAGGAAGGGAAAGCGGTTTTTCAGACAATCGCTTGTGTGCAGCTGAATGGGGCAGTTTTCTTTGACTTTTTTCACATGTATGGGGTCGACTAAGATATGAAATGTGATTGTTTACTTTAAAATGCCAAAATTCATAAGAAACAGTGGAAAGTCAAAAAAATATGAATTTTGATATGAAATATGATTTTTTTCATCAAAGTGCAAAAATTCATAAGAAACATGGAAAAAGTGATACTCCATGATAATTCGCTTAACAAAGTCAACTTTCGAGATTTGTCAACGAACTGGCTCGTTTCCTGCCTCGGAGCAGTGTCCTCTCTGCATTGTGCTTCTCTGGCGCTGAAAATGCGATTCCGCAAGTCTCAGCGCTCTACGAGCAAGGGAAAGCGGTTTTTCAGACAATCGCTTGTGTGCAGCTGAATGGGGCAGTTTTCTTTGACTTTTTTCACATGTATGGGGTCGACTAAGATATGAAATGTGATTGTTTACTTTAAAATGCCAAAATTCATAAGAAACAGTGGAAAGTCAAAAAAATATGAATTTTGATATGAAATATGATTTTTTTCATCAAAGTGCAAAAATTCATAAGAAACATGGAAAAAGTGATACTCCATGAAAAATCACTTAACAATGTCAACTTTGAAGATTTTTCATCGAACTGGTTAAGTTCCTGCCTCGGAGCAGTGTGCTCTCTGCATTGTGCTTCTCTGGCGCTGAAAATGCGATTCCGCAAGTCTCAGCGCTCTACGAGCAAGGGAAAGCGGTTTTTCAGACAATCGCTTGTGTGCAGCTGAATGGGGCAGTTTTCTTTGACTTTTTTCACATGTATGGGGTCGACTAAGATATGAAATGTGATTGTTTACTTTAAAATGCCAAAATTCATAAGAACGAGGGGAAAGTCAAAAAAATATGAATTTTGATATGAAATATGATTTTTTTCATCAAAGTGCAAAAATTCATAAGAAACATGGAAAAAGTGATACTCCATGATAATTCGCTTAACAAAGTCAACTTTCAAGATTTTTCATCGAACTGGCTCGTTTCCTGCCTCGGAGCAGTGTCCTCTCTGCATTGTGCTTCTCTGGCGCTGAAAATGCGATTCCGCAAGTCTCAGCGCTCTACGAGTAAGGGAAAGCGGTTTTTCAGACAATCGCTTGTGTCCAGCTGAATGGGGCAGTTTTCTTTGACTTTTTTCACATGTACGCGGTCGACTAAGATATGAAATGTGATTGTTTACTTTAAAATGCCAAAATTCATAAGAAACAGTGGAAAGTCAAAAAAATATGAATTTTGATATGAAATATGATTTTTTTCATCAAAGTGCAAAAATTCATAAGAAACATGGAAAAAGTGATACTCCATGATAATTCGCTTAACAAAGTCAACTTTCCAGATTTTTCATCGAACTGGATCGTTTCCTGCCTCGGAGCAGTGTGCTCTCTGCATTGCGCTTCTCTGGCGCTGAAAATGCGATTCCGCAAGTCTCAGCGCTCTACGAGCAAGGGAAAGCGGTTTTTCAGACAATCGCTTGTTTGCAGCTGAATGGGGCAGTTTTCTTTGACTTTTTTCACATGTATGGGGTCGACTAAGATATGAAATGTGATTGTTTACTTTAAAATGCCAAAATTCATAAGAAACAATGGAAAGTCAAAAAAATATGAATTTTGATATGAAATATGATTTTTTTCATCAAAGTGCAAAAATTCATAAGAAACATGGAAAAAGTGATACTCCATGAAAAATCACTTAACAATGTCAACATTGAAGATTTTTCATCGATCTGGTTAAGTTCCTGCCTCGGAGCAGTGTGCTCTCTGCATTGTGCTTCTCTGGCGCTGAAAATGCGATTCCGCAAGTCTCAGCGCTCTACGAGCAAGGGAAAGCGGTTTTTCAGACAATCGCTTGTGTGCAGCTGAATGGGGCAGTTTTCTTTGACTTTTTTCACATGTATGGGGTCGACTAAGATATGAAATGTGATTGTTTACTTTAAAATGCCAAAATTCATAAGAACGAGGGGAAAGTCAAAAAAATATGAATTTTGATATGAAATATGATTTTTTTCATCAAAGTGCAAAAATTCATAAGAACCATGGAAAAAGTGATACTCCATGATAATTCGCTTAACAAAGTCAACTTTCCAGATTTTTCATCGAACTGGCTCGTTTCCTGCCTCGGAGCAGTGTCCTCTCTGCATTGTGCTTCTCTGGCGCTGAAAATGCGATTCCGCAAGTCTCAGCGCTCTTCGAGCAAGGGAAAGCGGTTTTTCAGACAATCGCTTGTGTGCAGCTGAATGGGGCAGTTTTCTTTGACTTTTTTCACATGTATGGGGTCGACTAAGATATGAAATGTGATTGTTTACTTTAAAATGCCAAAATTCATAAGAAACAATGGAAAGTCAAAAAAATATGAATTTTGATATGAAATATGATTTTTTTCATCAAAGTGCAAAAATTCATAAGAAACATGGAAAAAGTGATACTCCATGAAAAATCACTTAACAATGTCAACATTGAAGATTTTTCATCGATCTGGTTAAGTTCCTGCCTCGGAGCAGTGTGCTCTCTGCATTGTGCTTCTCTGGCGCTGAAAATGCGATTCCGCAAGTCTCAGCGCTCTACGAGCAAGGGAAAGCGGTTTTTCAGACAATCGCTTGTGTGCAGCTGAATGGGGCAGTTTTCTTTGACTTTTTTCACATGTATGGGGTCGACTAAGATATGAAATGTGATTGTTTACTTTAAAATGCCAAAATTCATAAGAAACAATGGAAAGTCAAAAAAATATGAATTTTGATATGAAATATGATTTTTTTCATCAAAGTGCAAAAATTCATAAGAAACATGGAAAAAGTGATACTCCATGAAAAATCACTTAACAATGTCAACATTGAAGATTTTTCATCGATCTGGTTAAGTTCCTGCCTCGGAGCAGTGTGCTCTCTGCATTGTGCTTCTCTGGCGCTGAAAATGCGATTCCGCAAGTCTCAGCGCTCTACGAGCAAGGGAAAGCGGTTTTTCAGACAATCGCTTGTGTGCAGCTGAATGGGGCAGTTTTCTTTGACTTTTTTCACATGTATGGGGTCGACTAAGATATGAAATGTGATTGTTTACTTTAAAATGCCAAAATTCATAAGAAACAGTGGAAAGTCAAAAAAATATGAATTTTGATATGAAATATGATTTTTTTCATCAAAGTGCAAAAATTCATAAGAAACATGGAAAAAGTGATACTCCATGATAATTCGCTTAACAAAGTCAACTTTCCAGATTTTTCATCGAACTGGCTCGTTTCCTGCCTCGGAGCAGTGTCCTCTCTGCATTGTGCTTCTCTGGCGCTGAAAATGCGATTCCGCAAGTCTCAGCGCTCTACGAGCAAGGGAAAGCGGTTTTTCAGACAATCGCTTGTGTGCAGCTGAATGGGGCAGTTTTCTTTGACTTTTTTCACATGTATGGGGTCGACTAAGATATGAAATGTGATTGTTTACTTTAAAATGCCAAATTCATAAGAATCAGAGGAAAGTCAAAAAAATATGGTTTGATATGAAATATGATTTTTTTTCATCAAAGTGCAAAAATTCATAAGAAACATGGAAAAAGTGATACTCCATGAAAAATCACTTAACAATGTCAACTTTGAAGATTTTTCATCGAACTGGTTAAGTTCCTGCCTCGGAGCAGTGTGCTCTCTGCATTGTGCTTCTCTGGCGCTGAAAATGCGATTCCGCAAGTCTCAGCGCTCTACGAGCAAGGGAAAGCGGTTTTTCAGACAATCGCTTGTGTGCAGCTGAATGGGGCAGTTTTCTTTGACTTTTTTCACATGTATGGGGTCGACTATGATATGAAATGTGATTGTTTACTTTAAAATGCCAAAATTCATAAGAAACAATGGAAAGTCAAAAAAATATGAATTTTGATATGAAATATGATTTTTTTCATCAAAGTGCAAAAATTCATAAGAAACATGGAAAAAGTGATACTCCATGAAAAATCACTTAACAATGTCAACTTTCAAGATTTTTCATCGAACTGGTTAAGTTCCTGCCTCGGAGCAGTGTGCTCTCTGCATTGTGCTTCTCTGGCGCTGAAAATGCGATTCCGCAAGTCTCAGCGCTCTACGAGCAAGGGAAAGCGGTTTTTCAGACAATCGCTTGTGTGCAGCTGAATGGGGCAGTTTTCTTTGACTTTTTTCACATGTATGGGGTCGACTAAGATATGAAATGTGATTGTTTACTTTAAAATGCCAAAATTCATAAGAAACAGTGGAAAGTCAAAAAAATATGAATTTTGATATGAAATATGATTTTTTTCATCAAAGTGCAAAAATTCATAAGAAACATGGAAAAAGTGATACTCCATGAAAAATCACTTAACAATGTCAACTTTGGAGATTTTTCATCGAACTGGTTAAGTTCCTGCCTCGGAGCAGTGTGCTCTCTGCATTGTGCTTCTCTGGCGCTGAAAATGCGATTCCGCAAGTCTCAGCGCTCTACGAGCAAGGGAAAGCGGTTTTTCAGACAATCGCTTGTGTGCATCTGAATGGGGCAGTTTTCTTTGACTTTTTTCACATGTATGGGGTCGACTAAGATATGAAATGTGATTGTTTACTTTAAAATGCCAAAATTCATAAGAAACAATGGAAAGTCAAAAAAATATGAATTTTGATATGAAATATGATTTTTTTCATCAAAGTGCAAAAATTCATAAGAAACATGGAAAAAGTGATACTCCATGAAAAATCACTTAACAATGTCAACATTGAAGATTTTTCATCGATCTGGTTAAGTTCCTGCCTCGGAGCAGTGTGCTCTCTGCATTGTGCTTCTCTGGCGCTGAAAATGCGATTCCGCAAGTCTCAGCGCTCTACGAGCAAGGGAAAGCGGTTTTTCAGACAATCGCTTGTGTGCAGCTGAATGGGGCAGTTTTCTTTGACTTTTTTCACATGTATGGGGTCGACTAAGATATGAAATGTGATTGTTTACTTTAAAATGCCAAAATTCATAAGAAACAGTGGAAAGTCAAAAAAATATGAATTTTGATATGAAATATGATTTTTTTCATCAAAGTGCAAAAATTCATAAGAAACATGGAAAAAGTGATACTCCATGAAAAATCACTAAACAAAGTCAACTTTCAAGATTTTTCATCGAACTGGCTCGTTTCCTGCCTCGGAGCAGTGTGCTCTCTGCATTGTGCTTCTCTGGCGCTGAAAATGCGATTCCGCAAGTCTCAGCGCTCTACGAGCAAGGGAAAGCGGTTTTTCAGACAATCGCTTGTGTGCAGCTGAATGGGTCAGTTTTCTTTGACTTTTTTCACATGTATGGGGTCGACTAAGATATGAAATGTGATTGTTTACTTTAAAATGCCAAAATTCATAAGAAACAATGGAATGTCAAAAAAATATGAATTTTGATATGAAATATGATTTTTTTCATCAAAGTGCAAAAATTCATAAGAAACATGGAAAAAGTGATACTCCATGAAAAATCACTTAACAATGTCAACATTGAAGATTTTTCATCGATCTGGTTAAGTTCCTGCCTCGGAGCAGTGTGCTCTCTGCATTGTGCTTCTCTGGCGCTGAAAATGCGATTCCGCAAGTCTCAGCGCTCTACGAGCAAGGGAAAGCGGTTTTTCAGACAATCGCTTGTGTGCAGCTGAATGGGGCAGTTTTCTTTGACTTTTTTCACATGTATGGGGTCGACTAAGATATGAAATGTGATTGTTTACTTTAAAATGCCAAAATTCATAAGAACCAGGGGAAAGTCAAAAAAATATGAATTTTGATATGAAATATGATTTTTTTCATCAAAGTGCAAAAATTCATAAGAAACATGGAAAAAGTGATACTCCATGATAATTCGCTTAACAAAGTCAACTTTGAATATTTTTCATCGAACTGGCTCGTTTCCTGCCTCGGAGCAGTGTCCTCTCTGCATTGTGCTTCTCTGGCGCTGAAAATGCGATTCCGCAAGTCTCAGCGCTCTACGAGCAAGGGAAAGCGGTTTTTCAGACAATCGCTTGTGTGCAGCTGAATGGGGCAGTTTTCTATGACTTTTTTCACATGTATGGGGTCGACTATGATATGAAATGTGATTGTTTACTTTAAAATGCCAAATTCATAAGAAACAGTGGAAAGTCAAAAAAATATGAAGTTTGATATGAAATATGATTTTTTTCATCAAAGTGCAAAAATTCATAAGAAACATGGAAAAAGTGATACTCCATGAAAAATCACTTAACAATGTCAACTTTGAAGATTTTTCATCGAACTGGTTAAGTTCCTGCCTCGGAGCAGTGTGCTCTCTGCATTGTGCTTCTCTGGCGCTGAAAATGCGATTCCGCAAGTCTCAGCGCTCTACGAGCAAGGGAAAGCGGTTTTTCAGACAATCGCTTGTGTGCAGCTGAATGGGGCAGTTTTCTTTGACTTTTTTCACATGTATGGGGTCGACTATGATATGATATGTGATTGTTTACTTTAAAATGCCAAATTCATAAGAAACAGTGGAACGTCAAAAAAATATGAATTTTGATATGAAATATGATTTTTTTAATCAAAGTGCAAAAATTCATAAGAAACATCTAAAAAGTGATACTCCATGAAAAATCACTTAACAATGTCAACTTTGAAGATTTTTCATCGAACTGGTTAAGTTCCTGCCTCGGAGCAGTGTGCTCTCTGCATTGTGCTTCTCTGGCGCTGAAAATGCGATTCCGCAAGTCTCAGCGCTCTACGAGCAAGGGAAAGCGGTTTTTCAGACAATCGCTTGTGTGCAGCTGAATGGGGCAGTTTTCTTTGACTTTTTTCACATGTATGGGGTCGACTATGATTTGAAATGTGATTGTTTGCCTTAAAATGCAAAAATTCATGAGAAACATTGGAAAGTCATAAAAAATATGAATTTTGATATGATACATTATTTTTTCGTCAAAGTGCAAATATTCATAAGAAACATGGAAAAATTGATATTCTATGTTAATTCACTTAACAAAGTCAACTTTCGACATTTTTCATCGAACTGGCTCGTTTCCTGCCTCGGCGCAGTTTGCTCCGAGCATTGTGCTTCTGTGGCGCTGAAAATGCGATTCCGCAAGTCTCAGCGCTCTACGAGCAAGGGAAAGCGGTTTTTCAGACAATCGCTTGTGTGCAGCTGAATGGGCCAGTTTTCTTTGACTTTTTTCACATGAATGTGGTCGACTATGATATGAAATGTGATTGTATACCATCAAATGCAAAAATTCATTAGAAACATTGGAAAGTCTTAAAACATATGAATTTTGATATGAAATATGATCTTTTCGTCAATGAGCGAATATTCATAAGAAACATGGAAAAATTGATATTCTATGTTAATTCACTTAACAATGTCAACTTCGACATTTTTCATCGAACTGGCTCGTTTCCTGCCTCGGCGCAGTTTACTCCGAGCATTGTACTTCTCTGGCGCTGAAAATGCGATTCCGCAAGTCTCAGCGCTCTACGAGCAAGGGAAAGCGGTTTTTCAAGCAAACGAATGTGTGCAGCTGAATGGGCCAGCTTTCTTTGACTTTATTCACTTGTATGTGTTCGACTATGATTTGAAATGTGATTGTTTACCGTAAAATGCCAAAATTCATGAAAACCATTGGAAAGTCATAAAAAATATGAATTTTGATATGATACATGATTTTTTCGTCAAAGTGCAAAAATTCATAAGATACATGGAAAAATTGATATTCTATGTTAATTCACTTAACAAAGTCAACTCTCAACATTTTTCATCGAACTGGCTCGTTTCCTGCCTCGGCGCAGTTTGCTCCGAGTATTGTGCTTCTGTTGCGCTGAAAATGCGAATGCGCAAGTCTCAGCGCTCTACGAGCAAGGGAAAGCGGTTTTTCAGACAAACGAATGTGTGCAGTTGAATGGGGCAGTTTTTTTTGACATTTTTCTCATGTATGTGGTCGTCTATGATATGAAATGTGATTGTATACCAAAAATGCAAAAATTCATGAGAAACAATGGAAATTCATAAAAAATATGAATTTTGCTATGAAATATGATTTTTCTCATCAAAGTTCAAAAATTCATAAGAAACATGGAAAACGTGATCTTCCATGTTAATTCACTTACCAAAGTCAACTTTCAATTTTTTTCATCGAACTGGCTCGTTTCCTGCCTCGGCGCAGTGTGCTCTCTGCACTGTGCTTCTCTGGCGCTGAAAATGCGATTCCGCAAGTCTCAGCGCTCTACGAGCAAGGGAAAGCGGTTTTTCAGACAAACGAATGGGTGCAGCTGAATGGGCCAGTTTTCTTTGACTTTTTTCACATGAATGTCGTCGACAATGATATGAAATGTGCTTGTATACCATAAAATGCAAAAATTCATGAGAAACATTGGAAAGTCATAAAAAATATGAATATTGATATGAAATATGATTTTTCTCATCAAAGTTCAAAAATTCATAAGAAACATGGAAAACGTGATCTTCCATGTTAATTCACTTAACAAAGTCAACTTTCAATATTTTTCATCGAACTGGCTCGTTTCCTGCCTCGGCGCAGTGTGCTCTCTGCACTGTGCTTCTCTGGCGCTGAAAATGCGATTCCGCAAGTCTCAGCGCTCTACGAGCAAGGGAAAGCGGTTTTTCAGACAAACGAATGTGTGCAGTTGAATGGGCCAGTTTTCTTTGACTTTTTTCACTTGTATGTGGTCGACTATGATTTGAAATGTGATTGTTTGCCTTAAAATGCAAAAATTCATGAGAAACATTGGAAAGTCATAAAAAATATGAATTTTGATATGATACATTATTTTTTCGTCAAAGTGCAAATATTCATAAGAAACATGGAAAAATTGATATTCTATGTTAATTCACTTAACAAAGTCAACTTTCGACATTTTTCATCGAACTGGCTCGTTTCCTGCCTCGGCGCAGTTTGCTCTCTGCACTGTGCTTCTGTGGCGCTGAAAATGCGATTCGGCAAGTCTCAGCGCTCTACGAGCAAGGGAAAGCGGTTTTTCAGACAAACGAATGTGTGCTGCTGAATGGGCCAGTTTTCTTTAACTTTTTTCACATGAATGTGGTCGACTATGATATGAAATGTGATTGTTTGCCTTAAAAAGCGAAAATTCATAAAACACATTGGAAAGTCATAAAAAATATGAATTTTGATATGAAATATGATTTTTTCGTCAATGAGCGAATATTCAAAAGAAACATGGAAAAATTGATATTCTATGTTAATTCACTTAACAAAGTCAACTTTCGACATTTTTCATCGAACTGGCTCGTTTCCTGCCTCGGCGCAGTGTGCTCTCTGCACTGTGCTTCTCTGGCGCTGAAAATGCGATTCCGCAAGTCTCAGCGCTCTACGAGCAAGGGAAAGCGGTTTTTCAGACAAACGAATGTGTGCAGTTGAATGGGGCAGTTTTCTTTGACATTTTTCTCATGTATGGGGTCGTCTATGATATGAAATGTGATTGTATACCATAAAATGCAAAAATTCATGAGAAACATTGGAAATTCATAAAAAATATGAATTTTGATATGAAATATGATTTTTCTCATCAAAGTTCAAAAATTCATAAGAAACATGGAAAACGTGATCTTCCATGTTAAGTCACTTAACAAAGTCAACTTTCAATATTTTTTATCGAACTGGCTCGTTTCCTGCCTCTGCGCAGTGTGCCTTGTGCCTTGTGCTTCTCTGGCGCTGAAAATGCGATTCCGCAAGTCTCAGCGCTCTACGAGCAAGGGAAAGCGGTTTTACAGACAAACGAATGTGTGCAGCTGAATGGGCCAGTTTTCTTTGACTTTTTTCACTTGTATGTGGTCGACTATCATTTGAAATGTGATTGTTTACCTTAAAATGCCAAAATTCATGAAAACCATTGGAAAGTCATAAAAAATATGAATTTTGATATGATACATGATTTTTTCGTCAAAGTGCAAAAATTCATAAGAAACATGGAAAAATTGATATTCTATGTTAATTCACTTAACAAGGTCAACTATCAACATTTTTCATCGAACTGGCTCGTTTCCAACCTCGGTGCAGTGTGCCTTGTGCCTTGTGCTTCTCTGGCGCTGAAAATGCGATTCCGCAAGTCTCAGCGCTCTACGAGCAAAGGAAAGCAGTTTTTCAGACAAACGAATGTGTGCAGTTGAATGGGGCAGTTTTCTTTGACATTTTTCTCATGTATGGGGTCGTCTATGATATGAAATGTGATTGTATACCATAAAATGCAAAAATTCATGAGAAACATTGGAAAGTCATAAAAAATATGAATTTTGATATGAAATATGATTTTTCTCATCAAAGTTCAAAAATTCATAAGAAACATGGAAAACGTGATCTTCCATGTTAATTCACTTAACAAAGTCAGCTTTCAACATTTTTCATCGAACTGGCTCGTTTCCTGCCTCGGCTCAATGTACTCTCTGCACTGTGCTTCTGTGGCGCTGAAAATGCGATTCCGCAAGTCTCAGCGCTCTACGAGCAAGGGAAAGCGGTTTTTCAGACAAACGAATTTGTGCAGTTGAATGGGCCAGTTTTCTTTGACTTTTTTCACATGTATGTGGTCGACTATGATATGAAATGTGATTGTTTGCCTTAAAATGCCAAAATTCATGAAAAATATTGGAAAGTCAAAAAATATGAATTTTGATATGAAAAATGATTTTTTTCATCAATGTGCAAATTTTCATAAGAAACATGGAACAAATGATCTTCCATGAAAATTCACTTAACAAAGTCAACTCTCAACATTTTTCATCGAACTGGCTCGTTTCCTGCCTCGGCGCAGTGTGCCTTGTGCCTTGTGCTTCTCTGGCGCTGAAAATGCGATTCCGCAAGTCTCAGCGCTCTACGAGCAAGGGAAAGCGGTTTTACAGACAAACGAATGTGTGCAGCTGAATGGGCCAGTTTTCTTTGACTTTTTTCACATGTATGTGGTCACCTATGATATGAAATCTATTTAATTACATTAAAATGCCAAAATTCATAAACAACATAGGAAATTGATAAAAAATAAGATTTTTTTTACTTTCAGTCTTCTCAAGGCCAAACCAAGTATTGTAACATGAACGCAGACCACGGCCAATAAGGCTGACCAGTGAACACAATAGATCCTAGCGACAAAGCCTGAGAAGCGATACTACACAAACCACATTCCATCTAGACCCAACTCCTAGAAACTACCCGTTTACCATTTAAGCATACACAGCCTTACCATAGCAAAACTCACAACAATACATCAGTCATTGATGTTCCTCTCCACGGAAATCTTTAGTAAAAGGCAAAAGATTTTTTTTTTCTTCGGCTTGTACTCCCTCAGCCTCTTGTTCTCTGTTTACTATTTATTTGTATATGGGGTTTGTCTTTTTGTTGCGTGTGTGTGTTTTTGCGTTTGTGTAAGTGTGATGTCTTTGTTTTCCTTCATAGAAAGTCTGTTTTTTTTAGTTCCAATTGCTATTGTAAGGGTATATGGGTGTTGGTGGGGGATAGGGAGACTGATTGGAAATGTGTTGAAAAGGCAACCGATTCATGCGTGACTGAAGAAGAACTAGAGCTATGAAGAAAAAAAAACTGCGTTGCACCCGGAAACCCTTGTCGGAGAAACACAATGCTCGATGAGGGTAAGGCCGGCCCCTTTGATTTGGTTGAGTGGAAAAAGGGTGGGAAAAGGTTGACGAGCAACAACTGACAGTGGTGAGCAGAACGAGGCAAAGATAGGCTAGGGAACATGGCGGGTTGAATGCAGACATAATTTGTTTAGTAATTAAGTAAGTCAGTAATTTTTTCTCTTTCATTTTACATCAGAAAATGGTGCACCAAGCCTGGAAGTACTGTAATACCAGGCCGATCTGCAGAGTGGATGTAGCAATCCCCTTTTCCGGCTCCCAGCTCTAAAAATCTGGTTAATATAGAGAACATATCAGATATTAAACTGATGAGAACCGATTTTTCTTTGCAATCCAAATCCTACCCATATCCAGACCTAACCATTCGCCTTCTCAAGGCCAGACTAAGTATTGTAACGTGAACCCAGATCAAGGCCAAAAAGCCAGACCAATGAACACAATAGATCCTAGCTAAAAAGCCTGAGAAATGATCCTACACAAACCCCATCCCATCTGTTCTCCTTCTCTAACCCAGTCAAAGCTCAAAACCAGATCAGAGAAAACTTGATCTTAGCCAAAAGGGCAAGAAGCAATAAACTTTTATCTTCTTTGTGTAACAGACAGCTTCAGGCCATATCTATACAGGCATGCATAAATCACACAACCTAATAAGACCCAACTACTGGAAACTACCATTTAACATTAAAGCATACACAGCTTTGCAAGAGCAAAGCTCACAAAAATACATCAAACTTATGGATTATCCCCGCCACAGAAATCTTTAGTAAAAGGCAAAAAAAAAAATCATGCATGACTGAACAGAAATCACAGCTATGAAAAAAAAAATACCAAGCAGCACAGGGAAACCCTTGTCAGAGAAACACAATGCTCGATGAGGGTAAGGTCGGCCCCTTTTTTTGGTTGAGTGGAAAATGGGTGGGTAAAGGTTGACGAGCAACAACTGACAGTGGTGAGCAGAACGAGGCAAAGATAAGCTAGGGAACAGGGCGGGTTGAATGCAGACAAAATTTGTTTAGTAAGTAAGTCAGTAAGTCAGTAATTTTGTCTCTTTCATTTTACATCAGAAAATGGTGCACCAAGCCTGGAAGTACTGCAATACCAGGCCGATTGGACGTAGCAAGCCCCTTTTCCGGCTCCCAGTTCTAAAAATCTGTTTAATATAGAGGATGTATCAGATATTAAACTGATAAGAACAGATTTTGTTTTTTCATTCCAAATCCTACCCATATCCATACCTAACCATTCGCCTTCTCAAGGCCAGACTAAGTATTGTAACGTGAACCCAGACCAAGGCCAAAAACCCAGACCAGTGAACACAATAGATCCTAGCTAAAAAGCCTGAGAAGCGATCCTACACAAAATCAATGAGTTTGATGTATTTTGGTGAGCTTTGCTCTGGCAAAGCTGTGTATGCTTCAATGTTAAATGGGTAGTTTCCAGTACTTGGGTCTTATTTCATTATGTGACTTTATGCATGCCTGTATAGGTGTGGCCTGAGGCTGTCCGTTCAGCAGAAGAGATAAAAGTTTATTGCTTCTCGGCCTTTTGGCTAAGATCAAGTGTTCTCTGGTCTGGCTTTGGGCTGTGACTGTATTCACATTGCACTTCTTAGTCTGCCTTTGAGAAGGTGAGTGTGACGGAAAGGATATAAAAACAAAAGAAAGTAAAGAAAAAAGGGGCCGGCCTTACCATCATTGAGCATTGTGTTTCTCCGACAAGGGTTTCCTGGTGCTGCTCACCTTTTTTCTTTATACTGCTGGTTTCTTTTAAGTCCTGCTTAAATCTTTGGCTTTTTACTAAAGATTTCTGTGGAGAGGAACATAAATGAGTTTGATGTATTTTTATGAGCTTTGCTCTGACAAAGCTGTGTATGTTTCAATATTAAATGCATAGTTTCCAGGAGTTGGGTTTTATTTGCTCATGTGATTTTATGCATGCCTGTATAGGTGTGGCCTGAGGCTATCCATTAAACACACGAGATAAATGTTTATTGCTTCTTGGCCTTTTGGCTAAGATCAAGTGTTCTCTGGTCTGGTTTTGGGCTTTGACTGGGTTTGATAAGGAGAATAGATGGAAGGGGGTTTGTGTAGGAAGGCTTCTCAGGCGTTTTAGCTAGGATCTATTGTGTTCACTGGTCTGGCTTCTTGGCCTTGGTCTGGGTTCACGTTACATCCTTTGTCTGGCCTTGAGAAGGTGAATGGTTAGGTCTGGATATGGGTAGGATTTGGATTGGAAAAACAAATCTGTTCTTATCAGTTAAATATCTCATACGTCCTCTATATTAAACAGATTTTTAGAGCTGGGAGACGGAAAAGGGGCTTGCTACATCCGCTCCGCGGATCGGCCTGGTATTACAGTACTTCCAGGCTCGGTGCACCGTTTTCTGATGTAAAATGAAGGAGAATCAATTACTGAATTACTGCTTTACTGACTTACTTATTTACTTACTTACTTACCAAATTATGTCTGCATTCACCCCGCCCTGTTCCCTGGCTTATCTTCACCTCCTTCTGCTCACCGCTGTCAGTCGTTGCTCGTCAACCTTTCCCCACCATTTCTCCATCCAACCTACCCAAGGGGCCGGCCTTACCCTCATCGAGCATTGTGTTTCTCCCACAAGGGTTTCCTGGTGCTGCTCACCTTTTTTTCTTTATAGCTCTGGTTTCTGTTTTGTCATGCATAAATATTTCATCCTTTATGAAAGGTTTGCGTGGAGAGGAACGTTAATGAGCTTAATGTATTTTCATGCGCTTTGCCCTGACAAAGCTGTGTATGCTTCCATGTTAAATGGGTTGTTTCCAGCAGTTGGGTCTTATTTGCTTAAGTGACTTTATGCATGTCGGTATATGTGTGGCCTGAGGCTGTCTGTTAAGTAGAGGAGATAAAAGTTTACTGCTTCTTGGCCTTTTGGCTAAGATCAAGTGTTCTCTGGTCTGGTTTTGGGCTTTGACTGGGTTTGAGAAGGAGCATAGACAACATTTTTCATCGAAGTGGCTCGTTTCCTGCCTCGGCACAGTGTGCTCTGTGCATTGTGTTTCTGTGTTTTTTCGCATAGTTGGGGTCGACAATGATCTGAAATGTTATGGTTTACCTTAAAATGCCAAAATTCATAACAAACACAGCAAAGTCATGAAAAATATGAATTTTGATATGAAATATGATTTTTTTCATCCAAGTGCAAAAATGCATAAGAAACATGGGAAAAGTGATATTCCATGAAAATTCACTTAACAAAGTCAACTTTCAACATTTTTCATCGAACTGGCTCGTTTCCTGCCTCGGCGCAGTGTGCCTTGTGCCTTGTGCTTCTCTGGCGCTGAAAATGCGATTCCGCAAGTCTCAGCGCTCTACGAGCAAGGGAAAGCGGTTTTTCAGACAAACGAATGTGTGCAGCTGAATGGGGCAGTTTTCTTTGACTTTTTTCACATGTATGGGGTCGACTATGATATGAAATGTGATTGTTTACCTTAAAATGCAAAAATTCATGAAAAACATAGGAAAATCATAAAAAAATTTAATTTTGATATGAAATATGATTTTTTTCTTCAAAGTTCAAAAATTCATACGAAACATGGAAAAAGTGATCTTCTATGACAATTCACTTAACAAAGTCAACTTTCAACATTTTTCATCGAACTGGCTCGTTTCCTGCCTTGGCGCAGTGTCCTTTGTGCATTGTGCTTCTCTGATGCTGAAAATGCGATTCCGTAAGTCTCAGCGCTCTACGAGCAAGGGAAAGTGGATTTTCAGACAAACGAATGTGTGCAGCTGAATGGGCCAGTTTTCTTTGACTTTTTTCACTTGTATGTGGTCGACTATGATTTGAAATGTGATTGTTTGCCTTAAAATGCCAAAATTCAAAAGAAACATTGGAAAGTCATAAAAAATATGAATTTAGATATGAAATATGATTTTTTTATCAAAGTGCAAAAAATCAAAAGACACATGGAAAAAGTGATGTTCCATGAAAATTCACTTAACAAAGTCAACTTTCAACATTTTTCATCGAACTGGCTCGTTTCCTGCCTCGGCGCAGTGTGCTCTGTGCATTATGTTTCTCTGGCGCTGAAAATGCGATTCCGCAAGTCTCAGTGCTCTACGAGCAAGGGAAAGCGGTTTCTCAGACAATAATCGCATGTTTGCAGCTGAATGGGCCAATTTTCTTTCACTTTTTTCACATCTTTGGGGTCAACTATGATATGAAATGTGTTTAATTAAATTCAAATGCCAAAATTCATATGAAACATAGGAAAGTGATAAAAAAAAAGAATTTTTTTACTTTTAGTCTTCTCAAGGCCAGACCAAGTATTGTAACATGAACGCAGACCACGGCCAATAAGGCAGACCAGTGAACACAGTAGATCCTAGCGACAAAGCCTGAGATGCGATCCTACACAAACCCCATTCCATCTAGACTCAGCTCCTAGAACCTACCCGTTTACCATTGAAGCATACACAGCCTTGCCAGAGCAAAACTCACAATACATCAAAGGCATTGATGTTCCTCTCCACGGAAATCTTTAGTAAAAGGCAAAAGATTTTTTTTTTCTTCGGCTTGTACTCCCTCAGCCTCTTGATGTCTGTTTACTATTCATTTGTATTTGGGGTTTTTGTCTCTTTGTTGCGTGTGTGTGTTTTTGCGATTGTGTAAGTGTGATGTCTTTGTTTTCCTTCATAGAAAGGCTGTTATTTTTTTAGTTCCAATTGCTATTGTAAGAGTATATGGGTGTTGGTGGGGGATAGGGAGAAGGATTGTCTTTTTTTGGGGATTGATTGGAAATGTGTTGAAAAAACAAACGATTCATGTGTGATTGAAGAGAAATCAGAGCTATGAAGAAAAAAAAAAAAAAAAAAAAGCCAAGCAGCACAGGGAAACCCTTGTCAGACAAACACAATGCTCGATGAGGGTAAGGTCGGCCCCTTTTTTTGGTTGAGTGGAAAAAGGGTGGGGAAAGGTTGACGAGCAACAACTGACAGTGGTGAGCAGAACGAGGCAAAGATAAGCTAGGGAACAGGGCGGGTTGAATGCAGACATAATTTGTTTAGTAAGTCAGTAAGTAATTCAGTAATTTTTTCTCTTTCATTTTACATCAGAAAATGGTGCACCAAGCCTGGAAGTACTGCAATACCAGGCCGATCCGCCGAGCGGATGTAGCAAGCCCCTTTTCTGGCTCCCAGCTCTAAATATCTGATTAATATAGAGAAAGTATCAGATATTAAACTGATAAGGACAGATTTTTTTTTCAATCCAAATCCTACCCATATCCATACCTAACCATTCGCCTTCTCAAGGCCAGACTAAGTATTGTAACGTGAACCCATACCAAGGCCAAAAAGCCAGACCAGTGAACACAATAGATTCTAGCTAAAAAGCCTGAGAAATGATCCTACACAAACCCCATCTTATGTGTTCTCCTTCTCTAACCCAGTCAAAGCTCAAAACCAGATCAGAGAACGCTTGATCTTAGCCAAAAGGGCAAGAAGCAATAAATGTTTATCTCCTTTGCGTAACGGACCACCTCAGGCCATACCTATAAAGGCATGCATAAAGTCACACAACCTAATAAGACCCAACTGCTGGAAACTATCCATTTGACATTGAAGAATACACAGCTTTGCCAGAGCAAAGCTCACAAAAATACATCAAACTCATTGATTATACCCATCATGGAAATCTTTAGTAAAAGGCAAAAGATTCATACTTGACTGAAGAGAAATCCGAGCTTAAAAAAAAAAAAAAAAAAAGTAAGCAGCACAGGGAAACCCTTGTCTGAGAAACACAATGCTCTATGAGGGTAAGGCCGGCCCCTTTTTTTTTGTTGATTGGAAAAAGGGTGGGGAAAGGTTGATGAGCAACAACTGACAGTGGTGAGCAGAACGAGGCAAAGATAGGCTAGGGAACAGGGTGGGTTGAATGCAGACATAATTTGTTTAGTAAGTCATTAAGTCAGTAATTTTTTCTCTTTCATTTTACATCAGAAAATGGTGCACCAAGCCTGGAAGTACTGCAATACTAGACCGAACGGACTTAGCAATCCCCTTTTCCGGCTCCCAGCGCTGAAAATCTGTTTAATATAGAGGACGTATCAGATATTAAACTGATAAGAACAGATTTTGTTTTTTCAATCCAAATCCTACCCATATCCATACCTAACCATTTGGCTTCTCAAGGCCAGACTAAGTATTGTAACATGAACCCAGACCAAGGCCAAAAAGCCAGACCAGTGAACACAATAGATTCTAGCTAAAAAGCCTGAGAAGCGATCCTACACAAAATCAATGAGTTTGATGTATTTTGGTGAGCTTTGCTCTGGCAAAGCTATGTATGTTTCAATGTTAAATGGGTAGTTTCCAGTACTTGGGTCTTATTTCATTATGTGACATTATGCATGCCTGTATAGGTGTGGCCTGAGGCTGTCCGTTCAGCAGAAGAGATAAAAGTTTATTGCTTCTCGGCCTTTTGGCTAAGATCAAGTGTTCTCTGGTCTGGCTTTGGGCTGTGACTGTATTCACATTGCACTTCTTAGTCTGCCTTTGAGAAGGTGAGTGTGACGGAAAGGATATAAAAACAAAAGAAAGTAAAGAAAAAAGGGGCCGGCCTTACCATCATTGAGCATTGTGTTTCTCCAACAAGGGTTTCCTGGTGCTGCTCACCTTTTTTCTTTATACTGCTGGTTTCTTTTAAGTCCTGCTTAAATCTTTGGCTTTTTACTAAAGATTTCTGTGGAGAGGAACATAAATGAGTTTGATGTATTTTTATGAGCTTTGCTCTAGCAAAGCTGTGTATGTTTCAATGTTAAATGGGTCATTTCCTGGAGTTGGGTCTTATTTGCTTATGTGACTTTAAGCATGCCTGTATAGGTGTGGCCTGAGGCTGTCCATTAAGCAGAGGAGATAAATGTTTATTGCTTCTTGGCCGTTTGGCTAAGATCAAGTGTTCTCTGGTCTGGTTTTGGGCTTTGACTGGGTTTGATAAGGAAAATAGATGGAATGGGGTTTGTGTGGGATGGCTTCTCAGGCGTTTTAGCTAGGATCTATTGTGTTCACTGGTCTGGCTCTTTGGCCTTGGTCTGGGTTCACGTTACAATCTTTTGTCTGGCCTTGAGAAGGTGAATGGTTAGGTATGGATATGTGTAGGATTTGGATTGAAAAAAAAATCAGTTTAATATCTCATAAGTCCTCTATATTAAACAGATTTTTAGAGCTGGGATACGGAAAAGGGGCTTGCTACGTCCGCTCCACGGATCGGCCTGGTATTACAGTACTTCCAGGCTTGGTGCACCGTTTTCTGATGTAAAATGAAGGAGAATCAATTACTGAATTACTGCTTTACTGACTGACTTATTTACTTACTTACCAAATTATGTCTGCATTCACCCCGCCCTGTTCCCTGGCCTATCTTCACCTCCTTCTGCTCACTGCTGTCAGTTGTTGCTCGTCAACCTTTCCCCACCATTTCTCCACTCAACCAACCCAAGGGGCCGGCCTTACCCTCATAGAGCATTGTGTTTCCCTGACAAGGGTTTCCTGGTGCTGCTCGGCTTTTTTTCTTTATAGCTCTGGTTTCTGTTAAATCACGCATAAATCTTTTGCCTTTTATTAAAGGTTTCCGTGCAGAGGAACATCAATGAGTTTGATGTATTTTTATGAGCTTTGCTCTGGTAAAGCTGTGTATGCTTCAATGTCAAATGGGTTGGTTCCAGGAATTGGGTCTTATTTGCTTATGTGACTTTATGCATGCCGGTATATGTATGGCCTGAGGCTGTCCGATAAGCAGAGGAGATAAAAGTTTACTGCTTCTTGGCCTTTTGGCTAAGATCAAGTGTTCTTTGGTCTGGTTTTGGGCTTTGGACTATGATATGAAATGTGATTGTAGACTTTAAAATAAAAAAAATCTACCCATATCCATATCTAACCATTCGCCTTGTCAAGGCCAGTCTAAGGATTGTAACGTGAACCCAGACCAAGGCCAAAAAGCCAGACCAGTGAACACAATAGATTCTAGCTACCTAATAAGACCCAACTGCTGGAAAGTACCCATTTGACATTGAAGCATTAACAGCTTTGCAAGAGCAAAGCTCACAAAAATACATCAAACTCATTGATTATAGCCGCCCCGGAAATCTTTAAAAAAAGGCGAAAGATTTTTTTTTTTTTATTAAAACCAGTACGCACAAGAAAAACACACAAAAAACCAAACAATCAAAACAAATAGAACTTCAACACATGTTCAATCAGTCCCCAAACCCCCCCCAAAAAAAGAACAATCCCTCTCCCCATCGCTCCCCACCCCCCACCCCCCACCCCCCACCAACACCCACACATCCCCACATCAGCAATTTGGAACCAAAAAAAAATTCACAACAAAAAAAAAAACAGAGACATTCTATGAAGGAAAAACAAAAGACATCACACTTACACAATCGCAAACCACACACGAAAGAGACAAAAGAAAAACCAAAAACAAACTCCCAAACCAAAAAAACAGTAAACAGACAAAAGGAGGCCGAGGGAAAACAAAAAGAGTAAATGAAACAGAAAAACCAAAACAAAACAAATGTAGACCCACCTATCCCGACCCTCCTCCCCCCAAATCCAACGGTCCATCTACCTGGGGCCACCATGGCGCCCCCACCACAGTTACCCCTGAAAACCCTCCCCCCTCTGCTGCCCCAACCCCTGCCCTCAGGAAACCACCCCCCCCTCCTCCTCTCTGCCTTACGTTCCTGAGTCTGGCCCTAAATACATGTAGCAGGTCAACCTGGTGGATGCACAGAGTTAGACTGCAGATGCACTCGCACCGCGCTCCCCACAAAACGCACTTCGCCACCGAGATGGCTTGCCACAAAGGCCTTGCAGTCTCCGGTCCCATGCACTTCAACCCGCTACCGTACAGCACGAGGTCGCGGTTTATGTCCGCTTCCCCTCCGTCCGACCACCACTTCGAAACCCGCCTCCAAAATCGTGCTGCAACTGGACACGACCACAGAGCGTGCTCAACTGTCTCCTCACCCCCGCATCCAATCGGACACAGGGGCGTGTTGCTTATGCCATGATGGTAGAGGCACTCCCTGACGGGGAGGCGTCCCAGAGCCCCCAGCCAATGCAGGTCCTTACTGGCCCCATCCAACTAGGTGGGCTAGAAAGCTGCCCACTTAACTCCTGGCACTTGGGGGCAGGTCTCACCCGATTGTACTACCCAGCAGTCCCTCCATTTCTTATATAGCTTCCGGTGGTCCAGCACAAGGCCAGACACCAGGGATGGTCGCGAATGAACTCGGCCACCTTCTGGTAGTGCCCCGGGCGGTCGGTAGACCACAGCGAAGTTCCCCTCCACGGGATCACTGCTCGCAAAGCAAAGCCAATCCAGAACCTCGCGAATAGTGATGACATGTGGCTCTCTGCTCCCCTGACCGACTTGGCCAGGAAGGCCACATACATCACCATAGTCTTAAGAGGGATACACACCACTCCCCTTCCCCCTTTATCCCGCTCCATGCAAATGGTGATGCGGGTGACCTTCTCACTCCCCCCCCAATGAATGTGAACAGGGCACGCTCCAGGCGCCTTCCTATCACAAATGGGACAGGGAACACAAGGGCCAGGTGGTTAAGGCCCGCAAGAAGGTCGGAACATGCCAAAAACTACCCTTCCGGTAAAGGAAGAGGTCTCTTTTGCGCCAGCTATTGGCCATGGCCTGTAACTTGCCAAGGGCGATGTCCCAGTCCTTTTGGGCACTACCCACTCTCCAGAAGACAACACCCAAAATCTTGAGACCATCCCGACACACGGGGAACCCCCCCCCCGGGACATCAGATCTTCCGGCCCACGCCGTACAGGACCGCAGACTTGGTGCGGTTGATACGAGCCTTGCGGAATCGCATTTTCAGCGCCAGAGAAGCACAATACAGAGAGCACACCGCACCGTGGCAGGAAACAAGTCTGTTCGATGAAAACAGATGAAAGTTGACTTTGTTAAGTTAATTTTCATGTTATATCACTGTTTCCATGTTTCTTATGAATTTTTGCACTTTGATGAAAAAAATCATATTTCATTATGAAAATTCATATTTTTTATCACTTTCCCATGTTTCTTATGAATTTTAACATTTTAAAGTAAACAATCACATTTCATATCATAGTTGACCCCAAACGTGTGAAAAAAGTCAAAGAAAACTGCCCAATTCAGCTGCAAACATGCGTTTGTCTGCAAAACCGCTTTCCCTTGCTCGTAGAGCGCTGAGACTTGTGGAATCGCATTTTAAGCGCCAGAGAAGCACAATGCAGATAGCACACTGTGCGGTGGCAGGAAACGAGCCTGTTCGATGAAAAATGATGAAAGTTGACATTGTTACAAGTACTATTTACTTTGTGTTTTGTCATTTAATGAACTAATGCAAAAAATGACAAACTCAAGTAAAGCTTACTCCATGAAGCCAGGTAATATATGCGCATGCTCTCTTGCAGATGCTTATCGATTTTATGCATAATAATCAAGTTAAACAGAGATTATACTCCCTATTGAACCTATACAATAGTGATGCATTTTCTAGTACTGTATGTGTTATAAGTAATGGTGTTCAGAAACATTATTGTTATGGTGGTTTAAGGTCTCTTCACATCCCGATAAGTTATCAGTTTATCACAAGTTGTCAACATCTGATACGTCATCAGTGCGTTCACGTTTTTTCAAAATTTCAAATCAATAAGATCACTATATTTATTTAAATTTTTATTTTAACATTTTGATGTTTTATTTAACCAGTGTCTTGTTCAGTGGGTTTGATCTGAACTCTAACATTAGACTACACTACGTATGAGGTTTGTCACCTGTTGCCATGGTGATTACCCCAGCTAATGCCGGAAGCACGTCGCCAAACTACGCCAAACTAGTGTCCAGGTAAGTTAGGTGGCTTAATATAATAGCCGGCTGCATGAGTAGCTTAAACTTTCTTTCTTCATAACTGATGCATTTTGTTGCATTAACGTTACTTGCATTGTTTACTCGGTAGGGCAATTATTTAAAAAATGTTTAAATTTGGCTTGCTGACAGGTTAGCTAAGCGAACACTATAGCTTCTGTTAAATGAGCCAAAAGCTTAGCTCTTTAGTACAAAATCTGAATAGAATAAATTGGCATTAATTACAAAAGAAAAGAATCTGGCATTGAAGGCTTAACACCACAAAGTCATAATATGCTCCAGACAAAACTTTTCAAGAAACAAAATATAAAATAAAAATAAATGAAATAAATAATATTGCTGTTCTCAGGACACTGTTATGCTATGTCCTTCTGAAAGTGAGACATCGTCCCTTTCTTTAGACTCCAGATCCAGCAGTTCTCAAGACACTGTTCTGCTCTCTTCGTCTGAGTGTTCCACACCATGCAGATCTCAAGGATGGCCAGCAAAGTTTAAAATCCCAACTTTCTCATTTGATACGGAGCTCTTGCATTCAGAAGGAAACAAAGCCTACCAAAAGGATGGTACCCTCTTGAACAATCCAAGAATAACAAGTAGTGTCCTTGAGACAGTAGCAGAGATGATATTTCGTTACATACCCAACAGGCATCCAGATTATGAATGTAGTAGAGATGTTGATTGAAAAGTACCCATGCCTCAAAGAGCCAGGGTCCTTCAATGGACAGTATGGGCAACAGGGGATTAAATATAAGACGGGCAATTATCAGAGGTGGACGAAGTACACAACTTCCTTACTTGAGTGAAAGTACAAATACTACTGGTCAAACATTACTCCATTACAAGTAAAAGTTGTAAAGACAGATTTTTACTTAAGTAAAAGTACAGAAGTACTTGTTTTTAAAAGTACTTAAGTATCAAAAGTAAATGTCAACGTATTGTTTTATTATTGTTGCATTGTTGTATGCAATACTTTCTGTGGAATTAAGAGCTTTTAAAATGTTACAAAACCTATAGAAATTAAACAACTGAATTGACAAAAAAAGACAGGTATAATCATTTATTTTTAATTTAACACTCCTACCACCCCCAACAAAAAAGTACATCTCATTAATTATAATATCATGAAAAAGGTCAATATTTTGTCACTCAGTTCAGAAAGTGAAACCCATATATTATATAGATTCCTCACACATAGTGAAATATTTCAAGCATTTATTTCTTGAAATTGTGATGATTATGGCTTACAGATAAGGGAAACCCAAAATTCTGTGTCTCAGAAAATTAGAATATTACATAAGATCAATAAAAAAAAGGATATTTCAAAGAGAAATGTCAGACTTCTGAAAAGTATGTTTGTTTCTATGCACTCAATACTTGGTTGGGCCTCCTTTTGCATCAATGCAGCATGGCATGGAGGCAATCAGCCTGTGGCACTGCTCAGGTGTAATGGAAGCCCAGGTTGCTTTGATAGCGGCCTTCAGGTCATCTGCATTGTTGAGTCTGGTGTCTCTCATCTTCCTCTTGACAATACCGCATAGACTCTCTATGGGGTTCAGGTCAGGCGAATTTGCTGGCCAATCAAGCACAGTAACACCATGGTCATTGAACCAGCTTATGGTGCCTTTAGCAGTGTGGACAGGTGCCAAGTCCTGCTGGAAAATGAACTCAGCGCTCCATAAAGCCTGTCAGCAGAAGGAAGCATGAAGTGCTCTAAGATTTCCTGGTAGATGGCTGCGTTGACTGTGGACTTCAGAAAACGCAGTGGACCAACACCAGCAGATAACATGGCAGCCCAAATCATCACTGACTGTGGACACTTCACACTGGACTTCAAGCAACATGGATTCTGTGCCTCTCCACTCTTACTCCAGACTCTGGGACCTTAATTTCCAAATGAAATGCAAAACTTACTTTCATCTGAAAAGAGGACTTTGGACCACTGAGCAACAGTCCAGTTCTTTTTTTCCACAGCCCAGATAAGATGCTTCTGACGTTGTCTCTGGTTCAGGAGTGGCTTGACATGAGGAATGCCACATTTGTAGGCCATGTCTAGGATTCGTCTTAAGCTCCCCCAAATTCTTGAATGGATTTTGCCTGACAATCCTCTCAAGGCTGCGGTTATCCCTTTTGCTGGTGCACCTTCTCCTACCACACTTTTTCCTTCCACTCAACTTTCTCTCAACTCAACACCATGACTTTCCAATATTGAACTTCTAATTCTCTGAGACACAGAATTTTGGGTTTTCCTTATCTGTAAGCCATAATCATCACAATTTCAAGAAATAAATGCTTGATACACATAGAGTGAAATATTTCACTCTATGTGTAATGAATCTATATAATGTATGGGTTTCACTTTCTGAACTGAGTGACAAAAAATATTGACCTTTTTCATTATATTCTAAATTTTGAGATGTACCTGTACACATCTATGTGTATCCACTCATGCACATTTCAATCAAATGGTCTGTAAATGAAGACTGGTCAGAAAAAAAATCTAACCTGCTTTAAAACCCAGCTACACAACTGTAGCTGTACAACCACCCAACAGCAACACTGCTTTAACAAAGAGTTATATATATTTCCACAATTCATTTACACCGTTTTAATATGCATTTACACCATTGTCCAGGATCCTTCCTCCTGTGTGCAATGCATTGTGGGCAATATTACCCATTAGAGTGTGCATTGTTCTGCACTTTGAATTTCTACCGGAAGTAGTAGACCATCCAGGAACTTTTGGAATACTCTTTTCAGTATACTACGATTTGGGGCATACTAATTCTATTTTTGAATACCATTTATGACACAGCATACGTTTTTGTGTGTTAACTAACATCATTACCAATGCGTTGGTGGTGTATAATATACAAAGCTTATATTCGTCCATTTTGTCAGAGATTGAGCTCAAAAAATTATGGAAAACCACTGAACTTTACAACACGTGACGCTACAAGAGTGGAAAAAAAAAATCATCCTATGATAAATGTAACTACTTTCTACTCAATGACCTTGACAGAAATGTAGTGGAGTAAAAAGTAGAGTATTTGTCTTTCAAATGTAGTGAAGTTAAAGTAAAAAGTATCCAGAAAAAATAATACTCAAGTAAAGTACAGATACTCAAAAAGTGTACTTAAGTACAGTACTCAAGTAAATGTACTTCTTTACTGTCCACCTCTGGCAATTATCGAGCAAAATTAAGAGGCAGTCAGCTTTCCTGTCCAGAGCTGGAGATCAACTCTTTGAAAAGAAAGAAGACAAGTGAAAAGTCTTGCCCCAAAGGCATGAAAAGACACAGAAACGCTGAAGTAAACTACTTGCCCCCATTTCCATTTGGGGAAACTGAGGAAACTTTAGAGAAGGAGAGAGTTGATCTTCTTAAAGAAATTCAGAAGAAAAACAACAAAAAATTAATTGGTGAGATAATGGAGAAGACTTTTTCCTATTGAAGATTAGAAATCATTAAACACTGCCCTGCTGTCAAAGATTTCCTGGAGAGATGGCCAGCTCTTTTTTATGAATCTGAGGTAAGTTCTTCTTTTGCTGGCTTGATGTGTAGGTACTTACAAACTTTTGGAACTCATATTTCATTCATTAAAAGTAATTAAATATTCTAATTTCATTAGTATAGCATGGGTGCATGCATGCGTGCATGTGTGTGGTTGGCAAAAAAAAGTGTTTGTCTACAAAATCTTAAGCATGTTACCTTTATTTTTTTTGCCTTAGATCAAGAATGAGTTCAGAAGGATAACCACAATTCTCCTGGGTCCAACCTTGCAAAAATTGGACCTCTCCTCTCCAAAGCTCTTGGATTTGTTTAAAATGAAGGTTGGGGATGCAGCCATAAAAATTCTAAGTGTGCTATATTCACTCAGCCAGGTAAATGTATATATTACACATCTGATATCTTGCTGCTTCCTGACTTTATAGATATGCAGTTGTATGTAGATAGAAGTGTACAGTGTTAATGTCCGCTGCAATTTACTTTTGTTTTTAACAGAAAGTTGAAGATAAGCGAGATGTTGTAATTCGCTGCCTTACCTGGCTGCCTTACCTTAATACGCTTTCCTACCTGGGAGAATCATCTGAGGAGCTCATTGAATCCTACCAGCTACATAGATAAATTCAAATTTTGATTTGACTTTGGATATGTACAGTACATGTATACCGTATGTCTTTGTGCTGTAGTTGAAGTATCAGTTCACATTCCTAAACATTCATTTTGCCATTATTTGTAATAATCCAGTGAGATTTTTGTATGCACAGAGAGTCTGATAACAGTTGGTGCTTCACAGAAGAGTCAGACAGTCATTGAGACGGTCTATTATAACGTGAAGGAAGAGATAAAACTGAGACTGCCTAAATTAAGATAAACTGTGGCAATATCTGCAAAATGCTTAAAAAACCTACATGCAAAGCAACCTGAAAAACTATATCAAATTAGAGCAAAAACTGCCTTAACTACAAATAGTGATCACACCAAATATTGATTTAGTCAGAAGAAGGTAAATGAAAATCAATTTATGAAAGCATTTTGAAGACCTCTCCACTTTACAGAATTTTTACACAAGTGCCTGAAACTTTTTACAGTACTGTAGCTTTGCAGGTAGTTTCTTGTGTCTTGTAGTCACAGTTCTTCTGTATTTAGTCTGTCTTTATTTTTTTTTGTTTCTTCGTGTAAAAGCAAATAAATATTTAAATATTGTAAATAAATAAATATTTAAGTAAATAAATAAATAAATATAGTGTAAATATTTTATAGATGGTGACACCAAATCTCTGTGTGGGGCACTTATCACATAAAATTAAAGAGAATGTTCAACTAACTTACTGTACAGTATTGTAACCACTTTGCACTTATTTGTGTATTTGACAGGATGTCAGCAGAGACATGATTAAAGATAGCTTCACCAATCACGTAATGAAGATCATTGTACTGGGCAGCACTGCAGGAGAGAAAGATGCCAACATAGCTGACGTCATCATCGTCACTGAGGGAACTGAGGTGCTGCTGGGATGTAAAAATCTCACAAATGCCTGCCTTCTGCTCATGGGCTTCATTTACTCCCTGAACTTAAGCTATCCCCCAAAACTGAGAAACACTTTTGAAGTCTTTCAGAAATCTTTCTTGGGCTGGATGCTTTTAAATTTTCTCCAAAAGTTAGCTCTTTGCATAGAAAGCTACAAAAGTAAGTCTGCCAGTTGGCCATTTTGTTTGACACTGACACTTACTTTTTGTATTTGTTCATTTGTTTCGCAAGTGAGAATGTTCTTAAAAAGCTTGTTAATGTAACTTAGAGCAAAGTTTGTACTATATTGTACTGTTTAACAGAAACATTGTTATGCAGTGTTATATAAGTAAGTTTGATTAAAATAAACCTTCCACACACAAATTTTCACTTTTCCACGTCAGGATCACTTTATTATCAATATATTGTTTTTTTTTTTATTTGATCAATCATGTTCTTACTCATTTTCAATACATTCAGTGTAAAAAAGCCTTTTTCAAATTCAAAATTCAAATTCAAATTTTATTTGTCACATACATAATCGTACACAGTATGATATGCAGTGAAATGCTTACAAGACTATTTGTTGACCCTTGAAAAAGGAAAAGGAAAAAGGAATAAGGACAGAAAAAAAAGCCAAGGATCAAATGTAAAATATAAAATACGAAATATAAAATATAAAAACTACAAATTTCCACAGTAGGTAAATAAAAATAAAATATAATATAAATAAAATAAAACTGAGACTTGAGGAATGGCATTTTCAGTGCCTAAGAAGCACTTTTATGCATGCATGTAGAGATTCACTGAAAACACAGGAAATTAAAGCACATTTGATGAAAATGAACCTTCCACACCCAAATTTTCACTCTTCCACCTTTGTTCACTTAATTATCAATATGTTGGTATTTTATTTGATCAATCATGTTTTTACTCATTTTCAATACATTCAGTGTAAAAAAGCCTTTTCCCGAGGTTTCTAACCAAACTACCATTTGTACTATCATTTTCCATCAAAACAAGTTGAACAAGCTCATTGCAGAGGATGTCAGACCTTCCACACACAATTTTTCACTTTTACACCTCTGATCACTTAATTATCAATATGTTGTTTTTTTTATTTTCTCATTTTCAATACATTTAGTGTAAAAAAGCCTTTTTCAAATTCAAAATTTAAATTCAAATTTTATTAGTCACATACATAATCGTACACAGTGAAATGCAATGAAATGCTCACACGACTATTTGTTGACCCTTGAAAAAGTAAATGGAAAAAAGAATAAGAACAGAAAAAAAAGACAAGGATAAAATGTAAAATATAACATACGAAATATAAAATAAAAAAACCTACAAATTTCCACAGTAGGTAAATAAAAATAAAATATAATATAAATAAAATAAAATTTAAATAAAGTAAGGTATATTTGTATACAGAATATGTATATAAAATATAGAATATATATAAAAAATGTAAAATGTACACAACTGTATTATACAGAAATATTATTCCTGAAGCCCTAGAACGCTGAGACTTGCGGAATGGCATTTTTCCGAGGTTTCTAACCAAACCACCATTTGTACTATCATTTTCCATCAAAACAAGTTGAACAAGCTCATTGAAGAGGATGTCAGACGTGTGCAAATAAGCACTTCCACGAAAAACCGCTTGCCTGAAGCCCTGGAGCGCTGAGACTTGCGGAATCGCATTTTCAGCGCGACAGAAGCACTTTTGTGCATGCATGTAGAGATTAACTGAAAACACAGGAAATTAAAGCATATTTGATGAAAATGAACCATCCACACACAAATTTTCACTTATACACCTCTAATCACTTTATTATCAATATATTAGTTTTTATTTGATCAATCATGTTTTTACTCATTTTCAAAACATTCAAAGTTAAAAAGTTTTCCCGAGATTTCTAACCAAACCACCATTTGTACTATCAATGTCCATCAAAACAAGATGACCAAGCTCATTGAAGAGGATGTCAGACGAATGAAATGTGATTGTTTACATTAAAATACAAAAATTCATAAGAAACATGTGAACAGGGATGAAAAATATGAATTTTGATATGAAATATGATTTTTTACATTAAAGTACAAAAATTCATAAGAAACACGGAAAAGTGATATTCCATGAAAATTCACTTAACAAAGTCAACTTTCATCATTTTTCATCGAACAGGCTTGTTTCCTGCCACCGCGCAGTGTGCTCTCTGCTTTGTGCTTCTCTGGCGCTGAAAATGCGATTCCGCAAGTCTCAGCGCTCTACGAGCAAGGGAAAGCGGTTTTTCTGACAAACGCATGTGTGCAACTCAATGGGGCAGTTTTCTTTGATGTTTTTTCACGTTTGGGGTGAACTATGATATGAAATGTGATTGTTCACATAAAAATACAAAAATTCATAAGAAACATGGGAACAGTGATGAAAAAGAATGAAAAATATGAAGTTTGATATGAAATATGATTTTTTACATTAAAGTGCAAAAATTCATAAGAAACATGGAAACAGTGATATTCCATGGAAATTCACTTAACAAAGTCAACTTTCATCATTTTTCATCGAACGGCCTTGTTTCCTGCTACAGCGCCGTGTGCTCTCTGCATTGTGCTTCTCTGGCGCTGAAAATGCGATTCCGCAAGTCTCAGCGCTCTACGAGCAAGGGAAAGCGGTTTTCCGGACAAACGCATGTGTGCAGCTGAATGGGGCAGTTTTCTTTGACTTTTTCATGTTTGGGTTCAACTATGATATGAAATGTGATTGTTTACATTAAAATGCAAAAATTCAAAGAAACATGGGAACAGCAAAAAAAAAAAGAACTTTGATATTGTGGTGGCAAGTCTGCACTGTGAATTGAAATGATTAACAAACTACACACGGACACAAGGGTGTGAGTCAAAGCAAAGAGATAAGAAAGGATTTTTTATCTTGCCGCGGCAATAGGCATCTCAAACGCAGTGCAATGAGATTACACAGCGGACAGGCAAGGTCCTGTTTCACTGGTCTGCCTTATATAGAACCTTTAGGTGCATCCTAAACCAAATGTATACGTGACCAACAGCACTTCCTTCAAAGGAGCTATAGCATATAGAAAGACATGATATACAATGTTCTGGCATACCACGAGTAGAGTCGCTCCTGGTACTGACAGCCACCTGGTTAATATCTTCCTCTCCACACACACACACAGCAGATGTCCTAAAGTCTTACTTGTTCATCTTTGTTACTTGTTAAAATTTCCACATTTCCCTCCTTTTTGTCCTTAAGGACAAACATCATCTTTTCCCTTGGCTTTCCAATGATGCCTTCATCAACTAAAACTTAAAAAAATAGTTACTCTGCTTTTTCTTGAGAGAGGAGAAACCCCTCTAATTTTCTTTTTTTTCTTTGCTAGTCAGGGAATCAGAATCAGGGAAAAGAAAAGCATAACACAAAACATATCGGGATAAATAAAATCAAAACAAAACACACACAGTTTAAGCTAAATTAATTTTTATCATTTGTCAACTCAGGGTTATAGTTTATTTGTGTCAGATCTTTCTACTGCTCCACCACTAGCTGGGTGATAGGCACAGTGCTGTTTCAGGTTGATCCCTAAGTATTCACTGACTTTCTGTAATGCCTGATTCATGATTGGGGTACCATTATCACTACCAATTCTCTCAGGAATTTCCCACCGTGGAATAATTTCAGTGAGTAGTGCTTTTGCTACTGCACTAGCATCCTGCTTAGATGTAGGAACAGCCTCTACCCATTTAGAGAACATATCTACTATAACCAGACAATACTTCTTACCCTCGCTAGGTGTTAACTCAAAAAAGTCCATTTGTAAGTGTTCAAATGGTCTTTGTGGTGATGGATGTGCCTCTCCCAATGTTGTTTGTTGCACATATGACACAGCGTTCAGAAAATTTTTTGTGTTTCCTAATTTCTGTTATCATAACTTCTTTTTCTTTTTCAATTTAGTATAAAAAGGAAACAGTTTCTTCTGTAAACACGGTTTTCCTGTGGGCCCATACCAAACACCTTGTTTTTGGGCACATCCCAACTGCCTCCAGCATTGTTTCTCCTCACAATCACCCATACCCTGTATTTCAGTGAGATTTAGAGTAGGAGCAGACAAGTTCGTTTCTGTTCAGGTTGTTTTGCTGCTGCTTTCGCGCTGCATCAGCTTTGGCGTTAGCTGTGGAAATAGGATCATAACAATGCGTATGCACTTCACATTTACATACTGCAATAGCTTTTGGAAGTAGGATTGCATCCAGGAGGTCAGCTATCAGGCCATGGTGTGCGATAAGCTTGCCTGAGGAGGTCAAAAAAACCCTATGTTTCCATAATGTTCCAAAATCATGTGTGACACCAAAGGCATACCTGCTATCTGTACAAATATTTACAGTCTTACCCTCTGCCAATTTAAAGGCCTCTATGTGGGTGGTGTGTTCCGCCGCCTGTGCTGAGTAATGAGACGGAAGTTTCCCTGAAAGTACAGTTTCATTCTGAGTCACTACTGCAAACCCTACAGGGTTTGCTGAGAAATAAGCCACTGGTTGCAGCCTACCCCCATGCTCTTGAAGTAAAACAGATGTTATGCACCCCCCTTTTTCATCCACAGTTGGTGTAAATGGTCTCATTGGGTCAGGAATGCCCAATGTGGGTGTCGTCTGTAATGTCTGTTTCAGTCGTTCAAATGCAGCGTTTGCAGTCTCAGTCCACGTCACTTTGCTGTGTGCTTGCAGGCCTTAGTAAATAGTGAGCACTCAGCAATAGTGCTCAGGGGTGCCTCTAACACAGCATAATCGGGTATGAACATCCTACACTATTAACACATACCCAAGACATTTTTTTTGTAACCAGTTTGGGAATTTTCTGTATTGCTTCCACTCTACTTGACTCGAGTCTAACTCGAGTTTTACCTACTGCAGAAATTAAATGTCCTAGGAACTTCACTTCTTGTTGTACAAATTGCAGTTTTGACAGGCTTGCTTTATGTCCTTCTTTAGCGAGGTGATAGAGCAATTTAATGGTGTCTTTTTCATACTACTCTTTATTCAATGCGGCCAAAAGAATGTCATCTACATACTGAAGCAACACAAATTTCTCAGTTAGCTGCAGTGTATCTAAACTGTTCTTTAATGCTTCATTATAGATTGTAGGTGACTCACAATAGCCCTGACACAAGCATGTGAAAGTATAGGCTTTTCCATTAAAGGAAAATGCAAACCAAAACTGACAATCTGGATCTACTGGTACGCTAAAGAATGTGTTAGCTATATCGACAACAGAAAACCATGCACTGTCAACTGGAATTTGGGACAAGATAGTGTATGGGTTGGGAACATTAGGTGCTTGTTGGATCACAGCATCACTGACCACTTTCAAATCCTGTATGAATCTCACATGGCACTATAACTCCAGATTTGAATAGAGAATTAAACACCGGTGTTTTTCCTGCTATAGCTTCTGGTGTTAGGGGACATTGAGCCCTCTTTGGCCTATAATCTGATTTTGGTGTAATGATCACTGAAGTGATGATCACTGGCAATTTTTAATCAGACCTACATCATATTTTTCGTAGTCGTACATCTGAATGTTCCAATTGGGTAAGGCCAAATCGGTTTTGTACCATGGGTTGGGATCTATCCCATCATCAGGAAGGATCACCACGCCTCTCTCAGCTCTAGCCAGCCTATTTAGTGCTGTGCTATATGCATTTAATTTTGTTCTGTAAAGAACAGCTGGCTGCTCAGTTGGTTCCCAATCATGACTTTGAGTAGCCTGTAACATCCATTCTCCCAAAGTTTCCCACTCATCATTGGCGGATTTGTCTAGAGAGAGATGTGGAGATCCATGATTCATTTGGAATGGGTGTGGATGACCAGCTCAAACTGAAACCTGATATGAATCTACCTCTACAGCACATCTGTGTTCATTCCATCTCACACGCTTCAATATCAATATGTCTGGCCTATCTAACTTCCTGTACCATTCTTTCTCATAACTCTCATGTGGTTCATGTCTGTGTATGTGCACAGTACAGTGCAGTGCTTTCGGTATCATGTAGTCTGTGTGAGAAAAGGAGGTGAGAGTTTTTGCTTTCTCTACTAGAGAGTGTGTGACATCAGTGAGAGAGGAATTACTCAGTTTCCATTCACACACATAGAGCAGGGGTCTGGGATCATATTTTACAAAGCGGGAATTATCTTCCCATTCTGTCCTAAGGCCTAGTGATGTTCTGATCAGATTTAAATTTAGTTTCAAATTCAAATTCAAATTCAAATTTTATTGGTCACATACGAAATCATACACAGTACGACGTGGTGAAATGCTTTTTACGACTGTCTTACATTAAAAAGAAATAGTAAAAAAGAAAAATTTAAAGTGTGGACATGAAAAATAGGGGATATAGTTAAGAATATATAGGGAAAAGTAGGGAAAATTAAATGGTGGAAATCACAAACGAAAATAACTTGAAAGTCAAGTGTCAGATATGCATATGCAAATATATGTCTATGTATGTATATATAAATATATATGTATATAATATAATATATATATATATATATGTATATATATATATATATATATATATATATATATATATATATATATATATATATATATATATGTAGTGTCAATATAGCAGTAAATATTATAAATAATGAAAAAAAAAAATAATAAAAATAATAATAATAAAAATAGTAATATAATATATAATGTATACAAATATAAAACTGCTATATAAACTGAATATAAAAAAACAAATATAAAAACAAAAATATAATACACTAATATAATACAGTACAATATAGTATATGTGAAAAATAGAACAATATAAATAAATATATATGTGCAGACTCTATAATATATAGAAGGTACAGTATATGCATATACGTAGATAAAAAGGTCAACTTTGAAATGGTGTAGCAAATGAATACAGTATGTACAGTGTGCATATGTAAGATAAATATACAAATATATTTGTAGATGTACACTATATTGCCAAAAGTATTCGCTCACCTGCCTTGACTCGCATATGAACTTAAGTGACATCCCATTCCTAATCCATAGGGTTCAATATGACGTCGGTCCACCCTTTGCAGCTATAACAGCTTCAACTCTTCTGGGAAGGCTGTCCACAAGGTTTAGGAGTGTGTTTATGGGAATTTTTGACCATTCTTCCAGAAGCGCATTTGTGAGGTCACACACTGATGTTGGACGAGAAGGCCTGGCTCTCAGTCTCCGCTCTAATTCATCCCAAAGGTGTTCTATCGGGTTGAGGTCAGGACTCTGAGCAGGCCAGTCAAGTTCCTCCACACCAGACTCTGTCATCCATGTCTTTATGGACCTTGCTTTGTGCACTGGTGCACAGTCATGTTGGAAGAGGAAGGGGCCAGCTCCAAACTGTTGGGAGCATGGAATTGTCCAAAATGTCTTGGTATGCTGAAGTATTCAGAGTTCCTTTCACTGGAACTAAGGGGCCAGGCCCAGCTCCTGAAAAACAACCCCACACAATAATCCCAAATAAATGTTGTTTGTAAAAACAGTCTGCAGGCCTAGGTGCTTGATTTTATACACCTGTGGCCATGGAAGTGATTGGAACACCTGATTCTGATTATTTGGATGGGTGAGCGAATACTTTTGGCAATATAGTGTATATATAAGGCAAATATAAATGTCCAATTGAACAGGGAGTAAAGTGTCAGTGCAGTGTGCACACAAAGCTGTACAGAAAAGATGTACAGTGAGAGTGTTATTGTGTGTACAGTGTAGTGCAGAGTACAAAGTAGTGCAATTATTGCATGTGCAACAATCAGCTGAGGTAGAATGTTATGTCGTGAGCATATCTCATTTTTTGGAAATGGGCTTGTATAATGCACTCCAGCACAGCTCCACCACAGCTCCACCACCCATTGTTACCTCAATAATAACACATAGTAGAAACTTGACAGTGTCATCAAAAACTGAAATACACTTATAAATATGTCTATATTTTTTTATTATCCTTTATTGGTTTTATTCAGTCAAATGGTTGTAAATGGATCACAAAACAAGTACAATTCAATCTAAGAATGCTGCAGCACATAATAATTGTGAAATCAAATTTGGATGTTAAACTTTACATTCATCATAAAGCACATTTTGCAGTAATAACTTGCCTGAGAAATTTGTGGCATTCTATTAATTAGTTTTTTGCAGATCTTCAATTCCCAGAGAAAACAACTGATCCCTCTACAGTATAAAGTGCCTTGCACACAGGTTGCCCACACTTCCATTGCCAAAGCTTCCCCAGAACATCACATTTCCACTTCTATGTTTCACCTACGGTCTTAGGCAGGCATCTATCTTCTTTTCATTAGCAGAGATTTACAAGGCTGTCGAGTTCAATGCCGCTGAAATGAAAGAGTGCAAAGAAAAATGCCTAGAGATGAGCAAATCACTCCTGGGATTAACTACATTGCACAAAGACCTGGTGAGTAGAACATCTGAACTCAAGTGGTATAAACGAATCTCCGGACCAATGGTATGAAAGAAAAGCCTGAAGAGGATCTCCACAGAGGAGTCTTTTTGCTGAAATCGCACTGCACCTGGTTAAGAAATTAGAGGACATTGTTGACAGGGAAACCAAGGCAGATGATTGTGCAGTTTACACTGTGAAAATACAGGGATGAAATGTGGAAATCAACAAAGAACTCATCAGTCTGCCGAGACCGTGGAGTTTGATTCACAGAGGATGATGGAGCACTGGCTGGCCCAAGCTGTGCTCTAGCCTTTGATCAATCAGGCATGCGGTTCGTTCAGTTATATTGAAGGAAAACGCATCGACTCGACATGATTATTCACTTGAACTGATTAAGGGTAGGACTGACTATTTTTGGAGATGCACTAGGTTGTGAGGTATGTTCTATGTTTGTGGTTATACAACCTGGTAAATTTTATGCTTTTTCTCATAGAAGTGTTTGCATTTTTCCTTATGTTTTGTACATTTCCTCTTTATTGTTGTCATGTTTCCAGTTAAGTTGCCATTTTCTTTCATGTTATTGAATGTTTGGGGCATTCAAAATAAGGTTAAAAGAAAAGCAATATTCTTATTTTGTAAAAGTAATGGTTCTCACTGTATTTTTCTACAAGAAACACACTCAGTCGTAATGGATACTGCTTTTTGGTCTATTCAGTGGGGAGATGAGATGCTATTTAGCCATGGTTCCTCTCACTCGGCAGGTACTGCAATTTTATTAAATATCTGTCTAGGAAAAATAATCTCTTCCAGATCTGATCTAAGTGGACGTTGGTTAGTGGTTATTTTAGATATTGAACATGTTTTTTTTATTTTGGTTAATGTATATGGCCACAATAATGCTAAACTGAATCAAAATTTACTTCAAAAGGTCTCGTCTGTAATCTCTGATTTAAAAAGTATTTATCCTACAGATAATATTGTTGTAGGTGGAGATTTTAATGTTGTACCAGATGAGACACATGATAGACATCCACCCAAAAGCATTGCTTCTCGAACAAATTCTTTGGTTTCCCACTTTTTCACCAGTCTTAAATTGATAGATGTCTAGAGATATCTCAATCCTAATCTAAGGCAGCTTTCTTAGTTAAGACCCAATGCCTCCAATAAATCAAGAATTGATTATTGTGTTATTTCAGATAATTTACTGTTATTTGTTAAAAACTGCGCTATGTCAGCAGCACCTTTGTGCTTATTATTGCCAGAGATTTCAATCATGCAAATCTCAAGTCTGTTCTCCCTAAAATCCATCAGCATGTGGACTTTGCGACGAGAGGGGCAAACATGCGGGATGTTGTTTACACAAACATTCCTGGTGCGTATAGTGCAGAGCCCCATCCCCACCTCGGCTACTCAGACCACATCTCTGTTATGTTGATTCCAGCATACAGACCACTCGTCAGATGCTCTAAACCGGTTCAGAAACAGGTTAAAACCTGGCCAACAGGAGCCATCTCTGCTTTTCAGGACTATTTCAAGTGCACTGACTGGAAAATGTTCAGGGAGGCTGCAACCAACGGTGATACCACAGACATGGAGAAATACACGTCATCAGTGACCAGCTACATTGCATTGATGACGTGACTGTCTCCAAGATCATCACTACACACTCCAACCAGAAGCCGTGGATGACCGCAAAGGTGCGTGCGCTGCTAAAATCCAGAAACTCTGCCTTCAGAGCTGGAGACAAGGACACACTAAGAACAGCACGGGCCAAACTGTCTTCAGCCATCGGGGAGGCAAAGCGCGCACACTCCCAGAGAATCCACAGCCACTTCCAGAGCAGCGGTGACACTCGGCTCATGTGGCAAGGCATCCAGTCCATCACCAACTACAGGCCAGCTCCACTTGCCTGTGACAGTGATGCCTCCTTTCCAGATGAGCTGAATAACTTCTATGCTCAGTTTGAGGCACAAAATGACATGACAGCAAAGAAGACCATCCCTCCTCCAGAGGACCAGGTGCTCTGTCTCACCACGGCTGACGTGAGAAAAACTCTATGCAGGGTTAACCCAAGGAAAGCTGCTGGACCAGACAACATTCCTGGTAGAGTGCTCAGGGAATGTGCAGAACAACTAGCAGATGTCTTCACACACACTCTTCACCCTCCTGCCATCTGGAAAGACATACTGAAGCATTTGGAGCCGCACAACCAGACTGTTGAACAGCTTCTTCCCTCAGGCAATCAGGTATCTCAACAGAGAACTGAACTGAGTTGGACACGGACACACACACATACACACACACATACACAAGCACACACACAAACACACACAACTGAGAACTGTTCTCAATAGAGAACTGGACTGTGCTGGACAAGGTGTTGTACATACACACACACAAGAGAGCTGGTCTCAAAATAGAACTGAACTGGGCTGGACACACACATAAGCACAAAATTTTTCCTGTTTACATGCACGTCACTTTTACATTGATCTTGTTTACACTTTAAATACTTTTAAATATTTATAACTGTTCACTTCGTCACTTTAACTAAATGTATCTGTTCTAACTTAAATTACTTTGTTACTTCTACATATATATTCACTGTCCTAACCTGTTTCTATCTGTCTTTGCACCCACTGGTAACACTGTTTTTTTTTGTGCACAAGAGTTAGCGTTATATGTCTTGTCTGTCTGCACTGTCTTGTCATCTGTCTTGTGCACTTATGTTGTATGTTTAGTTTGTAAAGAATGCACCTTGTAGGAATAGTTTAGTATAGTTCTATGTTTGTCCACGCCATCTGTAATTTGTTTTTGTTCTGTTTAGCATCTCTGGTCTAGAAGGAACTTTGTTTCACTTCACTGTGTGCTGCATCAGCTATATATCGTTGAAGTGACAATAAAGCTCTTTTGACTTGACCTTTGACAGACCACTGTGCTATTTCACTATTATTCAAACCAAATCACAATACCTCAAGGATTAAGGGATATTGGAAATTTACTTCTGATTTACTTAATAATGAGATATTCTGTAATAAATTTAAAGATTTAATTCTGGAAATTAAGAACAGTAGTAACTTTAATAAAGCCAAAATGGGAGTTCCTCAAATTTAAAATTTGTGAATTATCGATTAATTACGGTAAAGTTCTTGCCAAAGTAAGGAGACAACAGGAACATAATATTATTTATGAGTAACAAATGTTGTAGTCAGAGTGTATTGAATGATACTGAAAAAAACAAAATGGTCTCTCTACAATTAGAACTGGACAATCTTTACATTAAGAAAGCTAAAGGTGCATATTTACGCTCTAGGGCTAAATGGATGGAAGAGGGTGAAAAAAGTATTTCTTCCTTCTGCAGATTAGAAAAAGATGACAATCGAGTAACTCAGTCCTTTCGCTAATGATTAATGGTGTTGAATGCACAGATCCTACTCTATTAAGTAAGAAAATCTGTCAATTATACAGTGACTTGTATTCTTGCAATTTCTCCCCTATAGAGTGTAATGATTTCTTTGATAAAATAATACATTTTATTCCCCACATTGACAATGATTGGAGAGATTGCTGTGATGCTGATTTGCATATTGAAAAACTTGACTGGTATAAAAATGGTATAAAAAGAGCAACTTAGAGAGTCAGAGAAAAAATGGGCAGAGTTCACTAATCTATAAAAAAACTGATTCTACATATTGTTAAATAAAATTTTTTTTTCAAAATAATATATTTTTCAAGGAAGGCCTTGCATACTTTAGCAGGACAATGCTAAACCACATACGGCATCTTCATCTGGCTTCTGAACTGGCCTCCCTGCAGACCAGACCTTTCATTAAATTAAAATATTGGTGCATTTAAAAAAAAACAGTTGTACATCAACCATGAAATGAGTGATATATATCTATATCTCAAGACAATTATTAATTTTTACATCAGTTTCTTATTAGTCAGAGTCCAATTCTGGTCAAACAGATAAACGCCGTGACTTGTCTCATTTCACCCCTACTAAGTCAAACGCCTTGAAAAAGTTAAGGCCTCACTAATGCAACTCGGCTCGCTTTGACTCACAAGATGAAAAACTAGAAGAAATGTCGAGTCATATGCGAAGAAACAGTGTCATGATTGTATCATTTGAACCAGGCTCAGGTGGAAGCAAACCTGGCCAAGGGAACAGCAGAGATCTTGTCAAGTTCATCTACCTGC
Organism: Hemibagrus wyckioides; assembly: GCF_019097595.1. Lineage (NCBI taxonomy): Eukaryota > Metazoa > Chordata > Actinopteri > Siluriformes > Bagridae > Hemibagrus > Hemibagrus wyckioides. Next base: position 12,720,983 of record NC_080717.1, on the reverse strand, counting down.
TCAGCCCACTACATATACACCTGGTGGGACTGGGTGTTCCGTGGCTGAGTGATTGCCAGTGGACTTGTCATATTGTCTACACTTCAATGCTATTATTTCAGATTTATGGTTCGCTCCTTATGAACATCTGTCAACACTGTTTTCACGCTTATCCCCTTACATGTGCCAGCCATTCAGAGACAGCTACAGTAAGATTTCCAGCAATGTAGCCTTGGGAATTATTTTGAAAATGTCCCAAGGGGGCAGGGGAGGATTGTAATGTGGCAAGCAAAATTATTAATATTGAGTGTGATGAAGTTATATCTTCAAGCAAAAACAGAAACTTTGGAGACTTTGGGGGGTTTTGGGAAGTGTGTCATAAAACAATTCACATTCCTGTGTACCTCCCCCTCTTCAAGGAGACAATGGTGGAACTATTTTCTGGATCTCACCAAGAATGTACATTCTTTAACCCTTCAGATTCTAATCTCAAGGAATACTGAAAAAATATGATGATATACTTACTGTATGATGTTATTGATGTTTAATGTCATTCTAAAGGTTATGGTACGATTGCTGAAAAAGGTCTAATTTCCAAATCAGAGTATGCTATATTAGTTGCAGTGTAGATAAGGAGATAATGGATTCCCTTGCATTACAAATCAAACCACTTCTTTTTCAGTTGTACTCAACAGAAATAGAATTAACATGGACTAATGACCAACTTTGGTCTGGAACTCTACAGAGGGCTGTAAACTAGAGACTAAAAGGCCCATTTCAGCCCTACTGGAATAATTTAATGCTGCAAGCATCAGTGTATAATCTGCAGCTTAGGGATTTGTGGCAGATAGCTCTCTTAACCATCCCAAATGAGCTAAAATCAAAAATGCCTAAATATCCGAGATCTGGATTAATTTATAATTAAGAGAGAATGAGAGAGAGATATAGAAATGTATGAACGATTGAAAGCAGCGTTGTTGGAGTTAAGAGGACCAACACATGCAGTGTGGAACGAAATATTGGATATAAAGCAAGTAAGGAAAGAGTCATTTGAAGTGTATGCAGAGCGATTGTGGCTGTCTTACAAAGAAAACTCAGGGTTAGAAGATGTAGAGAGGGACCAGGAAGTTTTACTACAGTGTTTAAAAAAATAATGCAGGATCCCACATTCAACAAGCATTGATCCATGGGGCAGAGGTACCTGAAAATACCTGTTGGGCACTACTGGAATGGGCCTCTAAAATAGAATCCAGACTAAAGCAAAACAAACATTCCATATACCATACAGACCACAGAGTTCTGTAATGGTTGAGCGTGCCAATCATACTATCAAAGAAAGCATTGCTAAACAGATAATTCAGCATCAAAACAAGTGGATTGATGCATTGCCCACAGTTCTAACTGTACTGCAAGCAACCCCATCTAGGGCTACAGGTGTTAGCCCATACGAGCTTATGTCTGGAAGGGTACTGAAACTGCCCATTGATCCAGGCATTTCTCCAGCAGGCTTGGGGCCTCTGATGCTTGCAACACAGCAGACTGTGCTGAAACAGCTTCACGAAAGGCTAAAAGTGTTGCAGGCTCAGGCTGTGCTGAGACAGCAACAGTCTGACCTGACTAATGATGCTCATTTCAATCCAACTTCTGAAACAAAATTTACAGAAGGAGACATGATAATGATATGTGTCTTTGTAAAGCAAAGTACATTCTCTCCTGGGTGGCATGGGCCCTATGAGATTAAAGCTATCTGTAATAGCTGTGTGGCAATGTCTATCTAGGGAAAATTATGTTGGTACCACAGGTCCCAGTGCAAACTATTCAAAGGCCCAGCCAATAATTAACTAATGTTTCTCTGTGCTCTTTCTCAGGCTGATCACAGCAGATGACAGGAAGGTGTCCGGGCACACTTGCATCAAACTAGGCAAATTAAATCCAATCCCTCCAGGTTGTTTTATTAAGGGAAACATTAATAAGACTTTATTGCATGATGTCAATTTGATAATGACGAATGTAACCTATAGCATTTCAAATATTTTGTCTGCTTTTGTGAAACATTGTAGTGAGGATGATAAAACAGCTACAGTCATGAATCGATGATTTAATCTCTGATTACGAAGGCAGGCTTGCAGTCCAAATTGCACCTGTACGTTCTAAGCGAGATCTGTTTGGAAATTTAGGAGGTCTCTTTGGCTCTGTGAATTCAATTGCTAACACTTACAAAATGACAGGACAATCACAGTTCTCAGCTTAGTTGGCAAACCAAGTGGCCACTGTTTTTTAACCCATCACCAATAGCAATGAAAATATCATCAAATTGGTCAGCCATACATTATTCAATTAAAGCTGTACCATCGAACATGACTTAGTCTGCAGATCATATGCACAGAATTTATTTACTGCTGCAAGACAAGAAATTTTAGACCTTCGTCTTCTCAAGACACCTAGGCATGCTTTAAATGATCTTATAGAAATTTTAGACTTGCATAGATGGTATGCATCAGAAAAGATGAAAGATATTAAATACTGTCTACACTGATGTTATACACTGGGAATGAGTGCACCGGCTGCATTGTTTTTTTTTTGCCAATATTCCTTTTATACACCCAGAGCAAGTATTTTTGAACTCCACGACTATATGTTCTATAGGTGTAGTAGTGAAGGATCAGATCATTAAATGGGACCACCTAACAGGATATATGACTTTAAAAGAGGATGAGACCTTGTTTACCACTCGCACCTGTTGTCATGAAACTTCCAGTTATGTTATTTGTATATGTAATACTTTACTACAACCCTTCTCTTCCAGTGATACTAAGCTTATCAGTGTTCAGTCATTGCATGGTCATGCTGATGCGATTCAAGTATCTCACACACAGTGGTGTTTCATCAGTAAAATGAATTCCTTCACCTATGGCAGTCTGACCTGCCCTGCAAACCATACCTTCTGCTTGGAGGTTACAGAGGATTTCTCAGTGGGTCAGATAAATATCTTGGGGAGGATACCACTGGACACAGATGTTTCCCCATGGTGGGAAGACACTTTCTTTGAACATAGCATAAAAACAGTGCTTACATCTCTGACATATAGCACTTCCTTTATCCAAAAAAGAGAGAATACTCTTTTTTCTCGCATGTTCATCATACTTTTTCTAGAATCGATTATTTCCTTATACAGGGGTTGGACAATGAAATTGAAACGCCTGGTTTTAGACCACAATAATTCATTAGTATGGTGTAGGGCCTCCTTTTGCGGCCAATACAGCATCAATTCGTCTTGGGAATGACAGATACAAGTCCTGCACAGTGGCCAGAGGGATTTTGAGCCATTCTTCTTGCAGAATAGTGGCCAGGTCACTACGTGAATCTGGTGGAGGAAAACGTTTCCTGACTCGCTCCTCCAAAACACCCCAAAGTGGCTGAATAATATTTAGATCTGGTGACTGTGCAGGCCATGGGAGATGTTCAACTTCACTTTCATGTTCATCAAACCACTCTGTCACCAGTCTTGCTGTGTGTATTGGTGCATTATCATCCTGATACATGGCACCGCATTCAGGATACAATGTTTGAACCATTGGGTGCACATGGTCCTCCAGAATGGTTCGGTAGTCCTTGGCAGTGACGCACCCATCTAGCACAAGTATTGGGCCTAGGGAATGCCATGATATTGCAGCCCAAACCATCACTGATCCGCCCCCATGCTTCACTCTGGGCATGCAACAGTCTGGGTGGTACGCTTCTTTGGGGCTTCTCCACACTGTAACTCTCCCGGATGTGGGAAAGACAGTGAAGGTGGACTCATCAGAGAACAATACATGTTTCACATTGTCCACAGCCCAAGATTTTAGCTGCTGGCACCATTGAAACCCACGTTTGGCATTGGCACGAGTGACCAAAGGTTTGGCTATAGCAGCCCGGCTATGTACATTGACCCTGTAGAGCTCCCGAAGGACAGTTTTGGTGGAAACAGGAGAGTTGAGGTGCACATTTAATTCTGCAGTGAGTTGGGCAGCTGTGGTTTTATGTTTTTTGGATACAATCCGGGTTAGCACCCGGACATCCCTTTCAGACAGCCTCCTCTTGTGTCCACAGTTACTCCTGTTGGATGTGATTCGTCCTTCTTGGTGGTATGCTGACATTACCCTGGATACCGTGGCTCTTGATACATCACAAAATCTTGCTGTCTTAGTCACAGATGCGCCAGCGAGACGTGCACCAACAATTTGTCCTCTTTTGAACTCTGATATGTCACCCATAATGTTGTGTGCATTGCAATGTTTTAAGCAAAACTGTGCTATTACTCTGCTAATTAAACCTTCACACTCTGCTCTTACTGGTGGAATGTGCAATCAGTGAAGATTGGCCACCAGGTTGGTCAAATTTAGCCAATGAAACCTCCAACACTAAATTGGCCAGTGTTTCAGTTTCATTGTCCAACCCCTGTAGATAATCACCTGATCCCAATGGTTTACTCTTGTGCTTATAAGAGCACTGTGATACAGTGCCTTGCAAAAGTATTCACCCCCCTTGGCATTTTTCATGTTTTGTTACATTATAACCTTTAATTTAAATGTTTTTTTTTATCTGAATTTTATGTGATGGATCTGCACAAAATAGTCTAAGTTGGTGAAGTAAAATGAGAAAAATATATATAAAAAAGAATTTTTAAAAATTAAAAATCTGAAAATTGGCATGTGCATATGTATTCACCCCCTTTGCTATGAAGCCCCTCAAAAGTAATAGTGCAACCAATTACCTTCAGAAGTCACATAATTAGTGAAATGAAGTCCACCTGTGTGCAATCTAAGTGTCACATGATGTGACAAAAATGATGTGTAAACTTATGCTTCTTTTTCTTTATTACTTATTTATTTACTATGCACCAGCACACTAAGACAAATTCCTTGTATATGTTTATTACTTATTTATTTACTATGCACCAGCACACTAAGACAAATTCCTTGTATATGTAAACCCTACAATACTTGGCAATAAAAGTGATTCTGATTCTGATTCTGATCTGTCAGTATAAACACACCTTTTCTGAAAGGCCCCAGAGGCTGCAACACCACACAGCAAGAGGCATCACACCATGAAGACCAAGGAGCTCTCCAAACAAGTCAGGAACAAAGTTGTTGCATACAAGTCAGGGTTGGGTTATAAAAAAATATCCAAATGTTTGATGATCCCCCGGAGCACCATCAAATCCATCATCTTCAAATGGAAAGAACATGGTACCACAAGAAACCTGCCAAGAGAGGCCTGCCCACCAAAACTCAAAGACTGGGCAAGGAGGGCATTAATCAGAGAGGCAGCACAGAGACCAACGGTAACCCTGAAGGAGCTGCAGAGTTCCACAGCAGAAACTGGTGTATCTGTGCATGGGATCACAATAAGCCGTACACTCCATAGAGATGGGCTTTATGGAAGAGTGGCCAGAAAAAAGCCATTACTTAGTGTGAAAAATAAGAAGGCATGTTTTGAGTTTGCCAAAAAGACATGTTGGCGACTCCCCAAATGTATGGAGGAAGGTGCTTTGGTCAGATGAGACTAAAATTGAACTTTTCCACCAAGGAAAATGCTATGTCTGAATGGGCAAAATATCCCAATACTCTCCCCTGATCTTAGATTAAGATTAGAAGAGCCCATATCACAAGAGGAAATAATCTTAGCTACACTCAAAAAAATGAAATGTGGCTGCTGTTGGTCCAAAGAATGTAAATGTGTTTAAATTAAACAACTCCCTTATGTTTGTATGTTAAATTTAAAAGAGTCATGTTGACAAAATGAGAAAGTTAAATTTCAAATTTACACACAGCTCACTTAAGTTAAATGAATGAAATGGAGTTGTGTTGCTTCTGCAGTACCACACTTTCGTCAGCAAGTGGAGTGATATCCACACATGCGCAGATGGAATGCACATTCAACGATCACCCCCTCAGCTTTTTTTGAGATTAGCGCCACATTACCAAACGAAATTCAAACGTGTAAACGGAGCCTGCAAGCGAAGTTTATTCTATTTGTCGACACAGGTGAGATATTTTAACTTTTATAGTATTATATTGAGGCTGGGATTAGATTAGAATGGTTAATCACGTATGATCTGATGTTTTTTTGGGGTATTTTAATAAAGCTGGCCTACTCATGTTGTTTTCACTTTATTGCTAGTTACATTCACGTTTCTTTTGCTCCTATGTAATATTTGATACTTTAACCTTTGATAATATTTGAATTCCCTTAAACAAAGATGCAAGTGACTCATTAAATTGCTAGTTTGCATGAGTTTTGTTTGCAAAATATGTTTTTAAATCAGTTTTAAAAATAATCAGTCTTAGAAAATGTATTCAGAAAGTTATTCTTAAATAATTCATTCGTTAAAATGGCGTTACACATTCTTATTTATTGTCGAGTGCTTTTGTTTTTGGATGGCCAAAATAATACAAATAAACATATTTCACACTTAAAAGATGGCATCTAGGTATCTTGTTTAAGCTCATTTGTTAGGTCATCCAACACATTTTACCCAAGTTTAGTGGTTGGTGTTTTTTTGAAATATTGTTTTCCTCTTCTTAATATTATTTTTTTGTGTATCACATTTTCTTTTTCCCCCTCAGAGTTCTACATGTGGCTGTGCAGAGATTGTGGCTCATCCTATACATCTAGATCACAGCTTCAAAAACACTTCAGGTTGGTACAGGGACACTATGTCCGCAGACAATCATATCCATGTCTATATTCTTACTGTCCATGCACTTTTAAAACCTGGAATGCACTGAGGTCCCACTTAAGCCGATCACATGGCAGTGAGCAGCCACATCAAAAGCAAAATTCTAGTGAAGGTACTGTGATGAATTGTCATGTTTGTGCCGTAACTGCCATTCCTTCAGTAAATGATTACTTTCTTCATATAAATAACCACTTGTGCAGCCATGAGACAGTAAGTTGTATGTTTAAGGGCTGCTTATTTAAAACAAATGTGTATGGCACATTCAAATCACATAAGAGTGAAAAACATTGTCAGGGTTCATTGACAGATTTTAAGGAAAGAATAGTCAAACACTAGAGATTAGGACTATATCTGATGATACTCCTTCAAACAAAGAAAATGAAACATCTCTGTTAGTGGACGATTCCAGTTGTATTGATGTAGAAGAGGTTCCAGAAAACTTGCCAAAGCTTGTAGAGATTAAATTAGCTTCCATGCTGTTAAAGCTGGAAAACCACTACCATGTTCCAGGCTCAGCAGTCAATGAGTTGTTGCAGGACTTACATTATTTACTGAGTGATGCATCTTGCCCTTTGTCTCACAGAACTATAGACACTTTACAAAAGCACAAGATTGATGATGCATCTGTAGTCAAAGACCTTGTTACATCTTTAAGTGCAACAAACCCTTTACTTGCTGCAATAAAACATGGTGGCCTGCTAGCCTCTGCATTTAAGCGTAAACAATATTACAGGGAAAATTTTAAAGTTGTGGACCCTGTAGAATATGTTCTTGAGACCAAGGGTAACAAGACATTTCAGTATGTTCCAATACTTCAGTCTATACAGAATCTACTTTGTCAGAATGACCTACTCGACAAAATGGTTGAAAGTCACAGTTCTCAGCAGTTAGGAGATGTCCATCAGCATAGGTCAGTTCAGGATGGTCTGTATTTTAAACCAAATGATTTGTTCTCTGATGATTTAAGGATATCTTTGTGCTTATATGTTGATGACTTTGAAATTTGCAACCCTCTCGGAACATCACGAAAGAAACACAAGCTATGTGCAATCTATTGGGTTTTGGGTAATGTACCATCAATGTTTCAGTCAACTTTGTCTTCGATTTATCTTGCAGTTTTGTGCACAACGGAAGACGTGAAGACATACGGGTTTGAGAAAATCTTGCGACCTCTTTTGCATGATTTACAAATTTTGGAACAGTCAGGTGTGTATGTCCAACAGCTAGGAACATTTCTTAAGGGAACAGTACAGTGTGTTGTGGCCAATAATCTTGCTGCACATTCTATGGCTGGCTTCATTGAAAACTTTTCAGGTGGATACTGTTGTCGATTTTGTACAGCTTCTCGTTTAAATTAGATTCTCAGACCACTGAAGTGAAGGCAGGCAAATTTATACTTCGGACAGCAGAACAACACCAAGAACACGTGAAACTTGCTACAGAAAAAGAAGTAAATGTCATGGGTGTGAAAAAAGCATGCATTTTCACGGAAAGCCTTAGCAATTTCAGTGTTACAAAAGGCTATCCTCCTGATTTGGCCCACAATCTTTTTGAAGGCATAGTTCCAGTTGAGCTAGCAGAGTGCTTTGGTGTACTTATTTCAAAGAAGATCTTGTCTCTTGATAGGCTCAATGAACTCATCAGTAATTTCTCATTCAAGTGGGGTGATAAGACAAATAGACCTCAAGTGGTGCCACAGACATTTGCAAGCAGAAGATCAGTTGGTGGCAATGCACATGAAAATTGGTGTCTGTTAAGGTTACTGCCATTTATAATTGGGCATTTGGTACCTGCAGATGAACCTATGTGGCTTATGATTTGAGACCTGAAAGATATTGTTGAACTGGTTGTCTTTCGTTCATACAGATGAGACTATTGCATATTTGGAATGCAAAATTTCGGAACATCGTCAGAGATATCAGGAGCTGTTCCCCCTTAAACA